>NW_027130965.1:0-19699 GCF_026122565.2 Emydura macquarii macquarii
TTTTAGTTCCTTCCCTGCCTTATTCCAGCCCATCTCTCCCTGTCTGTCCCCACAGAATAATTACAGCCCAGATTTTCTGGAGCTACTGGTGATTTTGGCTCCCACAGTTCCCAGGTGTCCAGCTGAAGTTGCTTTGAAATGGGCGGATGTGCAAAGGGCGGATGCTCGGCACTTTCTAACCCTTTAAGGTGTCGTAAACTAGGCCCCTCAAATCACCGATCACTTTGGAAAAGCTCAGCCCGAGTCCCTGCTAGGTCAGACGGCTAAAGGTGCCAGCTGTTCCACTCCAGCGCAGGGACATCCCAGCCAGCAAACAGCCCCATGGCCCAGGCCTCTCACCGCCATCCCTCAGGCTTGGCTGGACAGTGCCAGTCGGCGTCCTACTGACCATCCAGAAAGCTAAGCCACAAGTATCTGAAGGTCTGAGGAAGCCACAAAGTGTGTCCAGAGTTATAACAGTGAATGCTAAAATGTTGAAGCGTTAGGGCAGGGATCTAACCCTCCTGATTCGGGTCGTGAGCCCCATCCTCTAACTGACGGGAGGCAGGAAGAACCTTTCCCAGTGGGCAGATTATTTCATGTCTTCCTTGTGCAATGTTAGCGATGCCTTCCTGTGGGGGGGCTGGTGCTAGCCCTTGGTGGAGTCGGGATACCAGGGTAGATGGGCCCTTGGGCTGATCCAGTCTGGCAATTCCTGTGTTCTTGTCTCTGTTGGTGTCTCAGCCAGGATTATGGCCCCATTGTGCTGGGTGTTGTGCATACACGTAGTTAACAGACAGTCCCTACCCCAAACAGTTTACCATTTAAATATCATAAGAAGGGTATTAACTGGAGATGATCAAAATGTGTCAGCTCCAAATATTTTCTCCCCTTGTACCTCTGGACAATGGGGTTTCATCAAAATTGAAATTTTTCATGGTATAAAGTTGATTTTGATGATTTTTTCTGCTTTTCTATGGGAGACATTAAAAGGAACATTATCATTTTGATTGTATTCATTTTTATGATTTCCTTCTTTAGATTGTGTATTTTGAGTTGTGCCCCTGCTTTTTAAGCCAGAAAGTGGAGGAAAAACACACTTTTCAAAGAGCAGAAGCTTTTTCAATGGGGTAGACAGTTGAAACTTATTTTTTTATTTAAAATTCCAAGTTCTTTTCCGTTAAGAGAACAAAATTTATTGACAAGCTTAACTGCATTTTGGTTGTGAGATTGCCACAAAAGTTGAAACTTTTTTCAAATGGAAAAGTCTGAAAAAAACAGTTAAGAGAAAGTGTTACTTTCTTCCCCATTTTAAACTTCTTATTTAAAAAAAAAACCAAAAAACCCTTTCCCGTTTGTACTCTGAAACACTGGCATTAAACCAGAGGCTTTGTTCTCAGGGGAAACCTTTCAGAAGGTGCCGTTGCAGAATGCAATTCATATACACAAGACACCTTTTCAGGAAGCTGGCAGCTCAAACTCTCAGTGTATGGCTGCCTCTCTGTGTTAATAGACACGGCACATCGGCCACCCACTTATTCTGATGACAGCTGGCCTGCAAGCCCTCTGATCAGGACCCCATTGTGCTAGGTGCTGTACAAATTCAGGACAAGACGACAATTCCTGCCCCAAGGAGTTTACACTCTAAATGGACACCAAAGGGTTACATCTGAGTGGACACTTTCTGCCCCTAGTGTCTCCGTACAAGGAAAGCAATGTCTCTGTGAATAGGCAGTGAAAGGCGTCACGTTGTACTGGTGCCACCATGCGGATGTTTCCTCTCACTACTGAAAACTACAGCATCTTCAAGGGTTGGCTAAGCCATGTCACTCACAGAGCAGCTGGGGATAGGTGGATGGGAGCTGGAGTCAGGACACTGCCAAGTGAGGGTGTAAGTTAAAGGGTTTGAAATGGCTTCTGACCTCACCTCGGATGGTGTAACTCTACGGACATCAGCTGGCTCACACCAGATTTACACTGGGGTCACTGAGATCAGAATACAGCTGTGTCTCTACTGCACTGAATTATGGCTACTTTTCTGGGTCTCTGCGCAGCAGAAAACAGTGGGCAAGTTAAAGACGCTCTCATGCTTGCGGAGAAAATCTTCTAAAAAGACGAACCTAAAGGCTCCAGAACCAGGATGAAAATAAAAAGAATGCAACCATGATTATATGTTTAGTGGTGATATTTTATCCCAACCGCGTAACTGGCTCACGATTTTTGAAGGCCGGGGTTGGCCAGACCTAAATGATCTCAAACCAGAGCGTCTTCCCCAGCTTGAAATCCAAGGGTGGGGTAATCCCAGTGCAAGATCTAGAGAGGACCCACATTCTCCAGCCTTTGCAGAGTCCCCAGCCCAATGGGGATCCATCCATGACCCGGCTTCTAGGAAATATCGCAGTCCAAAGCATAAATATTAATAATGAGCTTGCACCGGCCCTGGCACAACGGGCTCATGGTCTGTGACTTGCTCTCCCGGGCAGCCCCACAATAATAAATCATAATAGTAACAATAATTAATAATAAATAAGGCAACAGGCACCTCAATCTTCCTCTGCTGCCCTCTGGAGAAAACCCCAGACTCAGTGGCTATATGTACACTGCCAGGTTAACTCAGGTCTGACCCAGGTTTTAGCCCTAACCCCTTTCCTGTCCACACAGACGAATTTCAGACCCAGGTTTGGAGGTGCCAGCTGGCCTGGCAGGGGGATGGGTTGCAGCCTGGCTGTGTTTTAACTCGGGCTCATTTCTCGGTGAGGACGCAGGCTAAGCCACGTGGGTGCTGATCGTGCCCCCATGCCCTTCGCACAGTCTCCCCGGAAGGCCAGACGAGTTCTCCCACACTCGGCACGTCCGACTGGGAAGGAATGCCAGAGCGTCTCCGCCTGGAGAGCCAAGGGACAGGGCTCAAGACACGTCTGGGGAAGCACGGCAGCAGTGAGGGCGCGGGTAACACAGGCCGGGCTTTGCTGTGGCCCCAGGACTAGGCTAACCCAGGTGCTGATCGCCCGGGTTAACTGTGCACTGAGGGGTCTCAGCCAGTCGGGGGTGAGTTTTTACCTGTGACGGGCACCAGAGGGGCCGGCTTGCTGGCTTACACTTTGGCCACACGTGTTTAGAGTGTGTCGGGTCTCAGTGAATTGTTAGTGCAATAACCTGCCAGTAGCTGTCACTGCCAGTTAACACAAAAACCTCAGCCCCGCCTCCTCTGGCTCGAGTCCAGCCCCGCCTACGGGGCAGTCATAAGAGGAGTATCTTCGGAGCCTTTTATTTCCAGTCCAACACAGAGCTCGAGAGGTGAAGTTCTCCACCACCGGCAGGGACCCCCGAGGAGTCTGTTTATTGCTGTGCCCATGAGGAGGGGACCATCTCCCACCGCTGGAACTCCTTGGCTTTGTGGATCTCACTGGGGGTGGATTCCCCTGCCTGAGGACTGGATCCGAGCGCCACGGGAAATGGTACTGAAGAGACGCAGGGAGCTGGATCTTCTGCCCTGCACACGGTGCGTGCGTGGGCTGGAGAGAAGGTAGCGCAGGTAAGGGGGAATGGAAATGCATCGCGACAAATCAGGCCTGGCCTGAAAAACGGTGCTAGGACGATTCCAGGGCTAAATCCCCGGGCGTTCCCAGGAGATCCTCATGGCTCCCGGTGAGATTTAAATACTTCAGTGTTCAGAGCAGAGGTGACTGGGAGCCAGGACTCCTGGGTTGTAGCTGCAGCTCCAGGAAGGGAGTGGGGTCTAGTGGTCAGTGCACAGCAATTGGCAGCCAGGACTCCTGGGTTCTATCCCAGCTCTGGGAGAGGATTGGGGGTCTGGGGGTTAGAGCAGAGGGGCTGGGAGTCAGGACGTTTGAAGGATGAGAAATGATTGTACCTGACCTCGAGAGACAGATGGCGGAAATCATCATGCTGCAGAGCTTGACCAGACAATAATGACGACCAGACCCAGGCGATCCAATGCAACATGTGACTCCCACCCTGGCGGGCTGGTACCCACCCATGGCAGAGCCCTTAGGGGTCTGGATTTTTTACACCTGCCTAGCTCATCCGGCCAGCCCAGTCTCTTGGAACTGAAGGGGGTTTTGTCTGTAGCTTGCTGCTCTGGCCGGACTCATCCATTCTCCCCTTCCTCATGGGTGTGTGGCTCGGAAAGCGCTTTGAGATCCTCCAATGGAAGAGGCTGGCGAAAGGCTCAGGATTATTGCAGCTGTATTTGGATCTCTCCTAAGCACCCCGTGGCCATAGCACCAGGACACTGCCTGCAGAGCGTGATGGGGAGCATTACCTGCAATGGAAATCACTGTCAGTGCAAAGCGTAACAGCAGAGGGGCTGACAGCAAGTCCTTTTTAGACTGCTAAGAAGATGAAGCCTGGACTGCTTCCCCCTGAAATCCCTCTGATCTGCCTGCAGTGGGTCACCTCTGCCTGGATTCTCCCGCTTGTCCGTGTGAAAGCAGAGCTGTGTAGCTGGAGTCATGTGAGAAACGGATTGTTCCGTTGACTGGCTGTTCCAAAGAATTCAGGGGGGAAAATTAGTTAGGGACCGAAGGAAACGTTTCATTTCAATTCTGGGCTCGGGGTTTTTTTGTTTTGTTTTTCTTTAAAAAAAATGAAACTGAAGGACATTTCTATACAAAAAGGCTTTCTGAATTGAAAAATTGAAATGTCTCATCTTGAATTTTTTGTGTGTGTGGATTTTTTATTCCCAACCATAAAAATGTCTCAGTCAACCTTGGACTCGACAGTTTTGGCTGGCAAAAGGTTTCAGCTGAAAATGTTTTCCCGTCTCTAGCACAGGACCAACACACACACACACGCGCGTGCATTCCTGCCTCAGGGAAGTTACCTGCAGAAATGAATTCAAATGCAGGCTGGATTCTGTGTCCATGGTATCCCGTCTCCATGTTTATCCTGTGCCCATTCCCAATGCCCTTGTAATAGACCAGCCTGAGGCAGGCTATGTCGAGAGCAGGATTACAGCGGCTTTCTGCTTTCACACACTCCCCTGCGCTGTCGGCGTGAGAACAGACAGGAAGAGACACCCACACAGCCAAATGTGCCTGCATCACAAGCTGTGCTGTAGCCTCTTTTACACACTAGAGGCTGCATTCACCACTGTGTCACCCAGCTGTGCAGTTTTACCGCTGTAAACCAGGAGTGACGCAGCAGGGAATCGGGACTCCTGGGTGGGAACTGATCACCCGAGAGGTGCAAATGTTGTGTCTCACACTCGTTTCGCACACCTGCAGGAGGCTAAAATTGGTGTAAATAGCTCCAGGATAGGAGAGCAGGGGAAGTAGCTGGAAAGACAATTAGCCGAGGGAGCCTGTTAAAGTGTCAGGGGTGAATTCTGATCTCAGTGACTCAGGGACATATCCAGACTGACCCCACTACAGTCAATGGAGCTGGAGCTGGATTTGGATCTCAGTGACCCCGGTGTCAATCAGGAGTGACCCCACTGCAGCCAGCAGAGTTACATCAATGTAAAACCGACAGGAGATCAGAATCCTTCTCAAACACTTTAACGTGCACCCTCCACTTAGCTGTCTCCTGCGACGGCCCTTCCCATCTACTCCCAGATTTCTGTAAATTACACTGCTTAGCAAACCCCTTGAAAGGGCTATAATTTGCTACCAACCCTGTTTAACACAACATCATTCACTGCCTATTTATAGAGCCATCGCTTTCCCCAAATGCACCAACAGGGACAGAGACACGAGGGGCAGAAAGTATGGACCGAAATGTAACAGTTTGTCGTCCGCTCGGAGTGCAAACTCCTTGAGGCAGAGATTGTCTTTTTGTTCTGAGTTTGCACAGCACCTAGCGCAGCGGGGCCCTGCTCTGTGCTACAGAGATAATAAAGAATAGCACGGTTTGATTGCTGTGATGATAGGGAAGTGTGAATGCCCCTGTACAAGGCACTGGGAACCTGGACTCCTGTGTACAGGTCTGGTCACTCATGTTCAAGAGAGATGAATTCAGGCTAGCCCGGGTGCAGAGAAGAGCTGCTGGGATGATCCAGGGGAAGGAGGGCTTATTTCACAAGAGGAGACTAAAAGAGCTTGGATGTTCAGCATAGCAACATAAAGCTGAGAGGGGGTGTCCTTGCTCTCTGTAAATACACCAGGGAGGGAGAAGAGCTATGGAAGCTAAAGGACACCGTTGGCATCAGGACAAATGGGGATCAATTGCCCGTGAACACATCTAAGCTGGCCATTCGCCTCCGGAACAGCTTCCCACTAGGCGCCGTGGGGGGGGCAAACACCCGAACTGGTTTGAAGACGGAGCTTGGTAAGTTGATGGACGGGAGGATATGACGAGGTTGCCTGCGATAGCAGAGGGCAGGACTCAATGATCCCAAGGTCCCTCCCAGTCCATGTCCTACTGTTTGGTGGCATAGAAAGGTGGTGGTGGGGCGAATGGGAAGTTGGGCCGGCATAGAGAGGACAGGACCAGCGATGGCTGGCTATTAGGTATCATGGTGAAATCTGCCTTGGAAATACATGAGAGAGAGAGAGAGAAGATTGGGTGGCAACATGAATGGATGGATTGAGAGATGGTTGGATGGATACATGGTTGGATGGATAGAGAGAAGGTTGGCTGGATTCATGGTTGGCTGGATGTAAGGATGGATGGGTGAAGAGAAGGTTGGCTGGATACATGGACAGAAGGATGGACGGATAGAGAGAAGGTTGGCTGGGTACACAGATGCACAGATAGCTAGACAGACTCCAGACAGAGCTCGGAGGGGAGCAGAATATATGTGGATCACTGTACAGAAACTTAGGAATTGCCAGACTGGATCGGAACCAAGGTCCATGTAGTCCAGTGTCCTCTCCCTGACAGTGGCCGGTGCCAGCTGCTTCAGAGAGATGTGTAAGATCCCCTGCAGTAGCAGGAAGTGCGATTATCTCTTTGGGGCGGGAACTGTCTGTTTGCTCTGGGTTCATACTGCTCCTAGCGCATACATCCATACATTCATTGCTCTGGGTTCATACAGCTCCTAGCGCAGTGGGGTTCTGGGCCATGGCTGGGGCTGTCAGACATTGCTGCCATACAAACGATTACTTATTATTCTAGTAATAATTAATAATCTGCCCTCACTAGGTTTTGCCCTGGTCACTAATAGTTAGAGATCAGCTTGAGCCCTGTAGCTCCAGATTTAATATCCCTCCCATAATCTCTTGACTATTCTGCCCCTGGACATTTTTCTATCCGTATACATGCCCAAATCTGGCCCCATCCGTCTATTCACCGGCACCTGGGCGTGGACCGAGGCTGTGGTGGGGACTTACTTTCCTCTGGGGGCTGTCATAGGACGACCCTGGTCCTTTACAGGGAAGAGGCCAGCGCACCTGAGACAGGTTAGCTGCCCCTGGCTCGGCTTCAGAGAACACTCCTGGGCGTGATAAAGGGAAGAGCCCTGCTCTGCTGGACAGGGAAACTGCAGAGGCTCCCCCCACCCCATGCTAAAGACAGGGAGCTGCCTGGGAAGTTCAGGCAGGGGCAGCTGGGCGGGGGGGCAGATTCCCCAGATGAGGGAAGTCGCTGGAGAAGCTGCAGGAGGATCTGCTGAGAGTTGGGTGACCAGATGTCCTGATTTTATAGGGACAGTCCCGATATTCGGGGTTTGTTCTTATATAGGCACCTCTTACTCCCCACCCACTGTCCCGATTTTGGCTATCTGGTCCCCCAGGCTAAGAGCCAAGGAAGGAGGGTGACTCTGAACACTGTGCACGGGGACACACTGTACGCCCCAGGGAGAAAGGACAGACAATGGAGGCCACGGCTGAGACACACAGAATGCAGGAAAGGGGAAATCTGCCCAGTGGGAGACTTGGCCAAAAAAGCCTCGACTTTGGGTCTATTTTCTATTTACCAAACCGGTCCCAAACCAGGGGGTTTGTTATTGGACATCAGCCGCTGTGGATTACTCCTGGGAACCTGAGAAGGGGAAACTGAGGCAGGGTGTTGCGAGCTACCTCAGCCACAAGATGGCACTTGGGAGGCAGCTGACCTGCTTCTGGGAGTTAAGGGAAAACCCACACAGCCCCTCGGGGAAATTTCTAAAGGAACATTTTTGCTTGATTTCAACTGTAACATCCACTTTTTGGTTCCCCTCCCACCTTTTTATTTCCATTTTTTACTATGTAAAAAATGTGTCAGAAGGTGGGGAAAACCCTGTCTCATGTCACGGTACCACTTTTTCCCCATCTGGAAAAAAAATTTAAAGACATGTTCAGAAGTGAAGATATTAATTCCACACTTTAAAAAAATTCAACTCACAATGTGTGATTAAAAAAAAACCAAAAACAAACTTTCCCAAGTGAGAGAAAGTAGCGCTTTATCACTTTAATTTTCCCTGCCCCCCCTCAACTTTATCACTTTAATTCCCCCCCCCCCCCCCCCCCAACTTTTCCATTTGAAAAAAGCTTCAACTTTTGCAGCACTCTCACATCCAAACTGGAGTTAAGTGTGTCAATATTTATTTATTTTAAGGGGAAAGAATTTGGAAGGTGAAATAAACATCAAACGTCTCGCTGTTGCAACCAGTTGAAAATGGTTCCGCTCACTGAAAAGTGCGTTTTTCCTTCACTTTCTGGCATAAAAAGCCGGGGGCCTGGCCAGGGGTGGGGGTCGAAGACTGTTTGACAGAGTACATTCAAATTTTACCAGATGTGTGGGATTTTTTCCCTTGTGTAATTTCTCTGTGGGAGTTTGCATTTGGTCATGTCCGTGAAAGGAACAGATTATCCTTCACCACCAGAAGGAGCCGTCTGTGTTCATATCCCTGGAGCAGGGTGTGTGCACATTCAACCTTGTTTACCAGAGAGAGAAGATTTGAAATATAGTTAGAGTTGGAAAGATTAGCTGTTTATCGGTAAATGTTGATATCACCATGCACACGCAAAGTGATGAAAAAACATTTCCATCAAAGACGATAGACATTTATAGACAGGCAACGATAGAAAAATGGTGCTTGAGAACTTTATTAAAGTTCAATTAAGACTAAAATTACAACATACGACGCTGACAGTTTGTGTTTTCACTTAACGTTGTACTTTAGCGTTAACTTTTTGAATCTCAACATCTCGTCATTAAATAGTTACTGTCTCTCCCTACCCATTCTCTGACCCCCCCTTAATTTCCCACAGTTGTTAATATTTAAATCAATATAATTAATACAAAGTGATTAAAGGCATCATTTTGCACAACTCTGAAAATTGTAAATAGATGAAAAGAGAAAAAAATGCTTAAAAATAAACATGGAGGTTCTCCTTCAAAATTATAAAAAAATAAAAATCTAACTCTGCCAAATCTAAACTTGCTTCATAAGTTTACAAGAAAAGGACTTGGAAGTATAAATGAAAACATATTTTGCGTGTCTAGTATTTCCTTGTTTGGAAAGTGGGTTTAAACTTGAACTTCCTTGTTGATATTTCAGCAATACTGGAACCTCTATAGTATATATAACCATCTCAAATATTTGCCAGAAGCAAATATGACGTTAAACAGTAACACTGGAGAATTTTATATTTGTGCTCTTGATTTGTTACCCAAGTCAGGGGACAGATTATGTATTATCCTTATGTTTCTTCTGAAGCTGTAAATCATGATCACTAGACATTATTAAGGCCAGGAGCTTAGCAGGATTCAGAAAAAGACTGGAAATTTGTATGGTGAATGAGAATATCCACAGTTAAAAAAAGTCAATGCTGGAAAAAACCAAGAGTTTTGTATGACATCTAAACCCTCCTGGTTCAGAGCATATATCTCTTATATCTACCTGGCAACTGGAGGTGTGGCTGTAGTACATATAGACATAATATAGCTGGCTTTCCTCTAACTAACTTGAAAAACAACAGCAGTGAACTCATGGTAGCAGGGTTTCGCCACTTGTGTATATACCCTGCATTCTGGACATGCTCAGACAGCTGGTGTATTTCCCTGGGGCTGGTTATCCGGTAACTGGTTCCTGCAGGGTTATTTGTCCCTTCCTCTGAAGCAGCTGGTGCTGGTTACAGTCGGAGACAGAGACTGGAATAGGTGGGTCTCGGGTCTGACCCAGTCTAGCAATGCCTAACTCACTACATTTTATTCTGCTGACGACCGGTTTTTCCTGCACACTCTGGGTCAAAGAGGGTGGTTTACACTGAGATTACAGCTAAATGGAAACAGCTCTCTTGCTGTAAAATGGAAACAAGACACAGCTAGTTTTTACCTTGAAATAACCAGTCAGGGTTAACGCTATCCCCACAATGGGGTTGACATTGACTAGCTACATGGAGGTAAAAACTAGTTTGCAGAATGTGGGAATACTTTGTAATATTTTTATGAACAGCATGTGTGCCTCAGTTTCCCCACCCGCTCTGTCTTGCTATCCACTGGGACAGGTAACAGGGACGGGTGGACGTCCCATCTGCCAGTCAGCGCTTGACCCAAGTGTGCCATCAAGACCTGAATGGAATCGACAGAGAGGAATTAATGCAAGAGCCGGTGCGCCGTTACCTCCTACTGTTGAGAGCCGAGAACAAGCGATTTCCTCCACCTCTGCAGCTGAAGAGAGGGGAAAGTCCCGAGCAGGAGACTGAAGGGACGAGTTGGGGGAGTTACAGGAAGTCAGAGGCAGAGCACGATGGAGGGGATGGGTCCCAGGAGGTCACAGAATACTGTGGCAGCTGCTTTGGCCAATGTAGACTGGCTTAGGTCTGGCTCTCCCATGCTGACCGAAGGACTCTCAGATGCCGTATTCCAGGGGCACTAAGAAATGCTGCCTTGTTTTGCAGAGGCGGCCTCTGTCGCTGACAACGCTTACGGGTGCAGGGCTCCTGGAGGGACAGCAGACCCCACAGGAGTCTGAACTCCTTCGCAGGCCCTTTAAGAGCACACGGGGAGAAACCAGGGCTGCTGGAGCGGGGAGCCCCCGTCTCGGAGCTGTGGGGCCGCGTGGCCCACCCTGGTACAAAGCTACGCTCAGACCCTGGCACGTCCTCGGCGTGCTGCCACAGGGGCTGGAGGAAGGTCAGGGCAGAACAAAACCCTGTGGAGCTGCGACGCCTTGTTTGCACTTAGGGCTTGTCTACACTAACAGCGCTGCACCGGTGCAGCTGTGCTGCTCTAACGCTTCGGGAAGACGCGACCTGCACTGACGGGAGGGCTTCTCCCATCGTGTGGTACTCCCCCTCCCTGAGAGGCAGTAGCTATGGCGACGGGAGAAGCCCTCCCATCAACACAATGCTGTCTGCACCAGGGGTCAGGTTGGCTCAAGGCTGTGGATTTTCACACCCCTGAACGACACAGTGACACTGATTTGAGTTTGTAGCGTAGACCATGGCTTAGATTGAACAGCCAGAATCAGACACAATTGCTCAATGTAGATGCCAGACTGATCCTGTGTGAAACTTCATTTCATTTCATCCACACTTCATTCCTCAGTGAAAACCAAACCATAGATGAGTCATCTGTGCACCCGAGAACTTGTAAAAGCAGACATGAATGTCTTTATAATCAACCTCAAATACCAATGACTAGTTTAGCTTTTCAACAGAGAAACCCACAGCCTGGATTTTCCCTCCACATATCTTTGGACTTACACGGCTCCTAACGTCTGTTTTCTGACTCTCTTATCTCTTAAAAAAGCCCAGTTCAATGGCCCTGGAATGTGTGTACCGAGTTCTCCCCTGGCAGACGACACACGCAGGGGGGAGTACAAGGCAGTATTATGTGTCACAGATATGAGATCAGTGTAATTAAAGCCAGATGTCATGAAAACCAGCGTGTTCACTCTCTAGTGTGCGCTCTTTCAGTGACTGTCTCTCTGTGGGTACGTCTGCACTGGGGCTGGAGGGTCAATCCCAGCTCGGTGTTCAGATCCGCACTAGCTCTGATGGAGCCAGTGTGCTAAAAATAACCATGTAGCCGCAGTCGCCCAGATGGGCTGCCGAGCCCCAGTATGTACCTGTCTTTTCAGATGGGATTGTCCTCGGTGTGGCTAACCTGTCCTGCCATCCGTGCAGCCGTGGCTCCCACTGCTGTTTGTAGTGCATGAGCTTGATCACAACTGGCACAGGTACGGCTATCTGAGCTGGAAATTACACCTGCAACTCCTGCATCTGTGCAGCACCAGGCACAATGGGGCCATGATCTCTACAGGGGGAGGGATTTAAAATTTTGACATTTTGGTTCAATTCAGAACAAAACCAAAAACCAATTTCTAACTGCCAGGGTGGAAATTCTGCTTTCCTACCAACAGAGAGAGAAACTTCCTTTCTTTAAAATGAATGATGAGAATCTCACCTAATCACATGACTCCGGGAGCTGGGGCTTTACGAAACGCAGCACATACTGGCAGTGAAGTACCAGCACTGCACACCCTCTGCTGTACTAATTTGGACCCTTAAAATTAATGTGCCTCCTTTCCCTCTCCAAAAGCAGCTAGTCCTGCTGGCTCATGCATAGAGTAAGTGCAGCCATGGTCCCCTCCCCGCCACCTCTTCCAGCCCCCTCCTCCCCATTGGTTCCAGAGGTGCTGTAGCATGGGCTGTGCCAGGGCACGGCAGGGGATTCCTCAGTGTGCCCTACAGCCCTGCATGACACAAGGGTGCAATCCAGCCTTGCGTGTGCTCGATGGACAGCCCACAGCTAAAATCTCTCCAACACATCATTAAGGATCTACAACCTATCCTAGCAGATGATCCCTCACTCGCTCAAGCCGTGGGAGGCAGACCTGTCCTTGCTTACAGACAGCCCCCCAACCTGAAGCAAATACTCAATACTCAAAGCAAATACTTGGAATGGCTCTCTCATTACAAGAAGTAATTTGCTCTGATCGCCCATTCTCACCTCCTACTCAATGGTTGTCATTAGGCCTCAAGTACCCGCCTTTCATCCACCTACCCCAATGTTATCTGTGCCCTTGGATATGGATATGTTGCCAATATTTGCTGTATTATTTCTACCAACTGCATCTGAGGAAATGGGCTGAAGCCCACGAAAGCTTATGGCTGCAGAAATTAAATCTGTTAGTCTTTAAAGTGCTACAGGACTCTTGTTGCTTTTGCTGTTTATTACCAGGGATGATCAAAGCAGAAGAAATCCCTGTGTAGTTATCTGACTTTGAAGCCATTTTTTTTTACTGATTGCGGCAGGGAATGGAAACGGCAAGGGGCTTTCTTCAGCATCGGGTGTTTTTATTTCTAACAGCAGATTCCCCCCACCTTTTCTTTATATTTCTTTCCATTTAATGTAGCACATGATACTAAATGCTATTCATAGTTTAAATGTGTCAGTTTCCAGGCTGATTAAAACAGAGGTGTCCGTGGTTTGTCAGTGTCCAGGGGCTATCATCAGATCGAAGGCGTGTATGGCTCTTCCTTCCTGTCCTCTCAGCCTGTTTCGTAGAAGCGCTTGCCGCTCACCTGTAACTCGCTGAAAAGCTTAAAGGTCGCACTCTGCCTCTCACTTTAGCTCTCCGTCTTTATTTCTGGGTAACCCACGTCATTGAGCTGTATAATTACTATTCTCTGCATTAGGGTAGCTGAGCTCAGGGCCCCATTGTGCCGGGTGTGCCACCTACACCGAACATTTACAGTCTAAGGGCGTGAGCGAAAGCCCATTGAAGTGAGAGGGAGCCTGTGCTGATTTAAATAGGCTTTGGAGCAGCCCTTACATTGTAAGCTCTCTGGGGCAGAGACTTTCCCTTCCTGTGTGTCAGCAAGACAGACTGAGGGAGGGGGGAGAAAGGAGGATTATTATCCCCATTGTACAGATGGGCAACTGAGGCCCAGAGAAGTAAAGTGACTGACCCGAGGTCCCCCAGGGAGTCAATGGCAGAGCTAAGGAAAGCAGCAGCTGGAAACTCTCCAGATAAAATAGAGACACGGAGTCATTGTCCATCGGGAGCTTATATACCTGCCTTGGGGTCAGCTGGTTAGGTCCTGCTTGTGTATTGATTAGGCCCTGGCTGATTAGTGTGTGCCAATCACAGGACTCATGGTAATGACTCCTCAGCTCAGGCATGACTTATCACACGGGGTCACCATGTGAAAGACAGGTGACCTCATGGCCCGCTGTGCCTGCTGATCAGCTGTTGGTTGCTGTCATCGAATAAAAACAGAACCTTAATAACAAAACTTTTTGGATTGCAGTTTTTTTGATGAGAAGTCAAAATGTGCTGCAGCTGTTTTCTGTGAAAGCTTGTTTGTGTGTGTGTCAAAACCCCACTTCTTATCAAAATAGCTTCGACAGACAATTTTCGAGCAGCCCTCCCCGAGCCCCTGCCGAACCGCTTAGTAACGTGCCCCATCCCTCTGGCGTGGAGAGATTCCCATTCTAAATGCCCCTGCCAACCCCTTTTCTCTTTGGTTTGGACAGGTGAGATCATAGAACCTGGAAGTTTAACTAAAAACCCAAATGGAGTGAATAGCTGAGTCCTTTGTTTTGTGCATATGTGTTCAGTCTGAAAGTGCACTTAGAACATTTCGTTAATTATTTAGAAACCTTCAGTCTCCATTAGGGCCATTATTGATCTCAAATGTAATCGTCAGATGGTACGTTAACAGCAGAACTTGATGTTTGTTCTGTCTTTGCCGATTACATAAATTAAATAATGCAATAAGAAAACAGCGTGTGTGCTCCCACTGCAGCATGGCATCTGCTGTTGTTTGTTTTCCACATGGCCATCAGCTGTCTGAGTCTTTATAGATGGCTTCTCTGTTTAAAGTTCCCCTCTAGCACTAGTGAAAAACCCCGTGCTTGTTACCAGCACCGGATCAAAGCAAACGGGCGATTTCCAGCCCAGATCACAGTGGAGTCACGCTGCTCCTCAAAACAATCTCTCATTTTTCTAACTTCCCTATCTTGGAAATACTCAGTGTAATTCACCTCAAATTCAGGTGGAAAGCTCTCCTCCGGCAGAGGAGAAGTAACCTGCTGGTCAGTGTGTGTTGCAGCTCTCCCTTTGTGCCTGGTACAGAGAGGATGTTCATAGATTCACAGAGATCAAGGCCAGAGGGGACCATTAATTCATCTAATCTGGCCGCCTGGATATTAATCTTTTTGTCCCTTTCCAATGAATGTGAAAGTGCCTGGCACCTGCTGGTCTGTGATTGTCTGTGGTTCTAGGACCCTCCTGATGCAGCCCCTAGCACCTTTCAGCCTACCAGTTGCATTGTGGGATTGCAGCTGGAGGACTGCTGCTACCAGTACGGCCACCTGGACATCCACAGTCACGCTTGTCGAGAGAGAGAGCCTGAAGTACCGGGCCTGGTATAAGATCAGAGGCCTGCACCGGAGGCTGTGAACCAAAATTAGGCCAAGCATCAAAGTAGCTTTTTACAAGTTCACCATATGAGCGTGACCAAAGTGTTGCTAAAATACCAGCACCCCTGAGAAGGACCAAAGAAGGGACAGATGCCGGGTCTGCGTGAAAACACACTTCTGGCAATAGGGAGAGGTTTTGCCCCAGACACCTGGCGTGTAATACACAGGGAGCTCACAAGCCGTTCCTTGCCATGGGGCACGCACGTGTCCGTGGATCTGTAACCCCAAAGCCAGGGTGCTGGGAGTGTGTCTGCAGGGCGATAAACCCGGCCGAGCGCTCTGTCTGTGGAAGCAGCAAGCTGCCTTTTCGGCTTGTCTCGATAACCGTGGCTTTCTGAGGACAGAGACCCGGAGCAGCTGTAACCGCCCAAAGCAGCCCTTGGCCTGAGTTACCATAGCAATGACATTGTGCCCATAGAGATACCCTGGCAGGGGAATTAACATCCTCTGCAGAGGGGGATAAAGATGTGGAACCACGGGAGGGCAGGACAGAAAATGAAGCGGGGATGCAGGCCAGGCTGGGTGAAAAGAGGCCAGTTTTGCCAGTGCCGCTTTCTAGCAGGCCCCAGGCCTGAGCCCGTGACAGTCCTCGAGAAATTGTTAGCTCGGTCGGTAGCAATTTATGCTGATGGCGCTGGCGCGGTCCAGGTCACTGCCTGGGATTGGCCAAGACAGCGGCTGTGAGGTGGAGCCAGTCAGGGAGAGGGTATTATAACGATGAGATCAGGTTTGCTGGTGGTGGATGAGGGATAATTCACTTGTGTATTATTTTGGGTGTGTCTCTTTTATGGCCTGGCCCTTCTGTGCCCTGCCCGGGTCCCCCCCTTTAGCTCCGTAAATCCGGAGTGACCCCACTGCTATCCATGGAGACTGGGCCAGGTTCTCATCTCCATGACCCCAGGGTAAATCCGCAGTGACCCATCCCCCAGATCAGTGGAGTTAAGGTTGCATTCTCAGTGACTCTGGTGTAAATCCAGAGTGACTCCATTGTAGTCAGGAGTCGGACCAGATTGTGACCTCAGCCGCACAGGTTTGTCCGAGGCAGCCGTGAACTATGCCGCAGGCTCCCTCCTCCCTGAGGGCTGCACCCGAGGAACAGTTTTCCCACCTTTCCGAGCCCTGGACCCGTCCTGTGTCCCACTGGCACAATGTCAGACGAGGAGCTGGATGGATGGGTCACAAGCCTAAGGCCCTGATCCCACTGTCAGGGCCCTGGGCGGACCGCAGTGCAAGATCGGGGCCGTAGCTTCGGCGAGGGTGGCATATAACACAATCCATCACACAAAGGGCCTGACCCGGCCCCTATTGGCATGAATGGTAGGGTTTCTAGTCATACCAATGGGCGGTGGGGCAGATCCGAAGCTGCACCAAGAGAAGACGGGTTGGGACGTGATGAGCTGGTAAGGTAATGGGTACCACCTTCCTGTAGGACACGCCCTTAACGCTCGGCTGTCACAGCCCTTAATGCTGTGCCAGCACCTCTGAAAAATGATTAGAGACATGTTCTTTACCCTTTCCCACGAGACAAAAACCAGGGGCCACCCGATGAAATTCATGGGGCATGTGGAGCGATACAGACAAGAGGAAGTGCTTTTTTCACATGACGCACAGCTAATCTGTGGAACTCATTGCTGGGGGATGCTGTGAAGGCCAAAAGTATATCTGGGTTCAGAAAAGAACTAGACAAGTTCATGGAGGATGGGTCCATCAATGGTTGTTAGCCAAGATGGTCTGGGATGCAACCCCATGCTCTGGGTGTCCCTAAACCTCTGACTGCCAGAAGCCAGCAGGGAAAGACAGGGGTTGACCTCCCCAGAATTGCTGTGTTCTGTACCCTCCCGCTGAAGCTCTGGTACTGGCCATGATCGGAGACAGGATACTGGGCAAGATGGACCATTGTCTGACCCAGTATGGCAGCTCTTATGTTCTCTTCAGGGACCCCGTCCCATTAACAAGCTTGACTGCCATTAGCAGGCAGGTCATAGTGAGACATGCTCTCTGGAGGAGCCCAAGGTGATGACAGAGGAAGGAAGGCCAAGTGGTTAGGGCACCGGGCTGGGACTCAGGAGATGTGCCTCCAATTCCAGGCTCTGTAGTATGGCTTTTCATACTGTCTCATAAACCAAGTAGGGAAATACAACCTCAGTGGAGCTACTATAAGGTAGGGGCATAAATGGCTGGAAAAACATTCCCAGGGAGTAGTTATCAGTGGCTCACGGTCAGGCGGGAAGGCATCTCAAGTGGGGTCCTGCATGGATCAGTCCTGGGTCCGGTTCTGTACAATATCTTCATGAATGACTTAGATAATGCCATAGAGTACATCTGTGATGTTTGCGGGTGATACCAAGCTGGGAGGGGTTGCAAGTGCTTTGGAGAATAGGATTAAAATTCAAAATGATCTGGACAAACTGGTGACATGGTCTGAAGTAAATAGGATGAAATTCAATAGGACAAAAGCAAAGTGCTCTACGGAGGAAGGAACAGTCAATTGCACACATACAAACAGGGAACTGACTGCCTAGGAAGGAGTACTGTGAAAGGGATCAGGGGTTTTAGTGGATCACAAGCTAAATATGAGTCAACAGTGAAACACTGCAAAAACAAGTAAACATCATTCTGGGATGTGTCAGCAGGAGTGTTGTAAGCAACACAATCAGGAATTCTTCCGCTCTCCTCTGCGCTGATAACACTTCCGCTGAGTATTGTGTCCAGTTCTGGGTGCCACATTTCAGGAAAGATGTGGGGAAATGGGAGAAAGTCCAGAGGAAAGCAACAAAAATGATGAAAGGTCTAGGACCTCTGAGGAAAGATGGATCAAATTGGGTTTGTTTGGTCTGGAGCAGAGACAGCTGAGGGGGACATGATAACAGTTTTCAAGGACATAAAAAGTTGTTACAAGGAGGCAGGAGAAAAATTGTTCTCCTTAACCTCTGAGGCTAGGACAAGAAGCAATGGGCTTAAATTTCAGCAAGGGAGGTGTAGGTTGGACATTAGAAAAACTTCCTAACTGTCAGGGTGGTTAAGCACTGGAACAAATTGCCGAGGGAGGTTGTGGTGTCTCCATTGGTGGAGATTTTAAAGAGCAGGTTGGATACACACCTGTCAGGGATGGTCTAGTTATTAACTAGTCCTGCCTTGAGTGCAGGGGATGGGGCTAGTTGACCTACTGAGATCCCTTCCAAACCCACACTTCTGTGATTCTGCCACTGGCTCCCTGTGTGACCTGGGTAAGTCACTGCATCTCTCTGGACTTCCAACTTTTCAATGGGGATAATGAGCCTTCCTCTGGCTGTCTTGACTGGTCAGACTGTGCAATCAGGGGCTGTCTCTGTGTGCGTGTGTGTGTGCAGCACCAGACACAACGGGACTCCTGATCTCAGATGAAGCTGCTAGGTGCTACTGATGATTGTGTCTCAGAGGCACAGCTTTCCCAGGATGCCCCAGTTGTCCTGGGTTGGAGGAGTGATTTGTGGTACCCCTATGGAAGGTGTCACATACCCAGTGCTGCCAGTCCCAGAGCATTTAAAAGTTAGGAATCAGGCCCGTAAAATCACGAGCGCTTTAAATTACAAAATAGCTTTATATTTTTATTTACCTTCTGGTTTCTGACCCTTCAGGTCACACTCAGCTCAGGTTTTCAAGTTTTTCTCTACAAGGAAAGGAATTAGAATCTTACATATTTTCTCACCTCATCCCATGACTCCAGGAGCTGGGGCTTTCAGAAACACAGCACACATTGGGAGAAAGTACCCTCTTCCTCTCATGTGCGGTGCTGATTCCAACCTCTCTTAGCCCACACTCCACCCACCTGCTTCAGAACTTGTGTAGCATGAGCTAGGCCAGGGCATGGACGGACAGTGCTCTCTGCCCTACATCCCTGCAGGGCTGCGTTAGACAAGGGCGTTCTCCAGTCATGTATGTGTGAGGCAGATGGTACCCAGGGAAGGGAGATAATGTTATTCTAAGTGATTCTTTGAAACAGACAAGATTGCTGTGCAGTTGAGTGATATCTATCCCAAAGGGTTATTACTATTTGTCAGAACTTTTCTCAGTAATCAGTTTTCTAATTCCCAGTAGAGATAAAACAAGAGTCTGGTTTCCTGATATGTCCCACACATGTGTTTGCTGTTTGCATACGGGCATTTTCTGGTTATTTCTAGATCAATTTTGCATGTATCAGTTTTATTTCTTGCTTTCTGTACCTCTTTCTGGGTTGTACTCTTAAATCACTGGAAAATTTAAATGCCACGTTGTGTATTAGTCCCCTTAGCTCTCAGTCTTTACCCCAAGAGAACGTGCTTCCTTTAGCTCTTATTATTATTATCGTGTATTTTATTGTAGCAGCTCGCTGTCCCAGCTGAGATCAGGACCCTGTTCTGCTGGACGCTGCCCAGACACG
>NW_027130966.1:0-19431 GCF_026122565.2 Emydura macquarii macquarii
AATACATGGATCATAGAATCATAGAAGGTTAGGGTTGGAAGGGACCTCAGGAGGTCATCTAGGCCAAGCCCCTGCTCAAAGCAGGACCAACCCCAATCTATAGATAGATTCTATATCTGTTTTTCACTTGGCCCTGTTAAACAGAGAGATAAAGAAAGAGAGTGTGAGAGAGATTCTCCATTTGTTTGTATCTCTGTCCCGCTTTTCATATATTGGAATTGTTCCCTCTTCCCCTTACTCTTTCCTGAGCCACTGCTACATAGGCCCCGTAATATTCCCGTGAACTATCAAAGCCAAGACAGAAGCATGTAATGGTTACAGACAATTTTCACTTAGGCTTTTCAATCCATTTTAAAAATGCGTGAGTCATTTTGATTAATTCCTCCACTTGCTTTGGGAGAAAGCTGAGGCACAAACATTTTATCATCTTTCCTAAATGTCATCCCTGGTTTGGGTTGCTTCAGTTTTCCATGGCCAAATTGAAACAAGACAGAAAGTCTGAAAAAAATACATATTGTCCATTTACATTTATTTCCCTTGAAGGGTGCCTCTGTAAACCCCACACATATTTCATTGCAACAGCAAACTTACTGTGCCGGTGTGTGTGGAATCCTCCGAACTCCAATCCTCCAACCCCAGACTCCTTTTGGCTCTATCTATCTATCTATCTATCCCCATACACACCCTCTATCTATCTATCTATCTATCTATATATCTATCACTGAGGCTGACCTGCTGGAAATATACTAAGACCTGATGCTCTCTGCAGACGAGTGGTGTGTGGCTAACTCTGGTGCTGTTGGAAGGATATTTATCCACGTCTCTGCCTAAGGGCTTTCAGGCACTCGCTCCCTGGAGCCCTGCACAGCACAGGAGCAGAGACCAGTCTTACTGCACTGTTTTTTCCTGAACGTTCCCAGAAACTCAAATCATCCCAATCACAAGGCGGCTGTAGGGCATAGAGCAACAAGGCCGATCCAATGGCTGGAGGCACAGGACTGGTATTCATGAGACTTGGCATCTATTTGAGACTCTGCCACTGACCTGCTGTGTGAATCTGGCACGGAGCTAGGAGGGCTAAATGACCTCAATATTACTGAAGCCTCATGGACCCCCTGTGATCTTTGCCCCCCCCCTCCGAGGGTGTCCCACACCCCAGGTTGGGAACCGTTGCTTAGATTACAAATTCTGTGTGACACAGACTGTCCCTCTCACTGTGTGTTTGTGCCACATCCAGAAGAATGGGGCCTGCAGGGGCCAGGGTAATACAAATCACACACACAATCTCTTTTGCCAAGGTAAACGATTCCGCATGTCTAAACCCATAATCTATCAACACTCAGTGTGTCCACATCTGTCCCTATACCCCTCCACCCCAACCCACACACATAGTAGGTGAGGAAAATCAATAACATCTAAACATTTTATGAGATGCTCACACTTAAAGGCAGAGTGGGCTCATGCTGAAAACATGCAGAGCTGGGATTTTCTGTGTTAGCATTCCTGGCTTCTCTTCCCAGCACTGCCCCTGACCTTAGACAAGTCCCTTCAACTCACCGTCCATTTCCCTTCCCACCATTGGCCTGTCTTGTCTATTTACACTATGAGCTCTTTGTGTCTTTTTTAACATAGTGGATTCCAGCTTTCGGGAGCAACTATCATACACATTTTTATTATTATTATCCCTAAATATTAGGGTAACGAGAATGTTTATTATTAATTCATTATTTCATTATTTATTTATTATTCATTCATTCATTATTATTAATTAATAAATCATGGGCATGTTTATTATTATTATTATTATTATTAATAATAATGAGTTTTGTTATGTTTAGTGTCATAGATTCAAGGCCAGAAGGGGCTACGGGGTGATCTAGTTCGACCTCCTCTAGAAAACATGCCAGAGAACTTTCCTTACGTTTATTTATTTTTAAATAGCCTTCAGAGCATACACAAAGTTTAAGCACACAAAGGTGAAAGCTACTATTTTAAAAGTTATCCCCGTGAGTCACCAATTAATTAATTCTGACCACAAACTGACTCCACAGATTTTGCTTTGTCAGGAGTTTTGTTAAACTCACCTCATTTTAGTTGCTCAAATACCCTCATTCTGCTTTGACTTTCCTTAAAATTATCATAGTGCCTGTTCTTGATCAGCTCATTCCTACCCGTTAGGGTCTCTCCAAGTGCTCCAGTAATCGCTGGTCTTGTCCTTGTTCTAGTTTTCCATAATCGTTGCATTTTGTGGCAAAGTTCTTCAAACTTTGCCATCTTCTCTTCTTCTTTCTTTTCCAGGCTTCTGTCTGCTCGTCTGGCAATATCAATTAACGTGGTCTTGTTTGTCTACAACAGCGGTTCCCAAACTCTGCCACATTGTGCACCACCAACATAAAATGCCACCACCTGTAGTACCACCACCATTGTTTAATAAACAGACTATGTATGAAAACTGCCTTAAAACTTGTGTTGTTAAAACACATTGTATCCGTAGCATAGCTATGTATATAAAAAGCTATTGCCTTGCAAATATTAATAAATGCATTATAAACTTACCCCATCTGAGACTTCTGGGATGCCTTTAATGAGAGCAAAGTTGGTGGATATCTTGGTTGGTGGATACCTGGTGAAATCTTGGGTGGTGGGGGTGGCCGCCACACTGTTTGGGGCAGGAGCAGCTCCTGGCCTGGGTGCTAGGCCCACGTGGGAGGGTTGGACAGGGAAGTGGAGGGGCTGGGGAATGGCCATCATGCTGCTTAGGGGTGGGGCCGGAGTGGCTCCTGACCAGCTGCTGTGTGTCTGGGGGAGAAGGGAAGGAAGAACGGCTGGGCCACTGGAGGCTCTGCGGCCGTTCCCCCAGAAGCACAGAGATATTGGTGGAGCCGGACCTACGTTCAGCAGTCTTAATTAGTCGGTGGATGGGTACCATTGGGCGGTGGCCTGTGTCCCACTGGTGGAGCACGTACCACCTGCTGCTCTACAACAGCTATGTCCAGTCTGTTTGCCTCCACCGCTTGGTCTGGGACAATTGCCAAAGCCCATAAAATCACTGCCTCTTTATTCTCTAGAGCACTTTTGATTCAGTGGTTGCAACACCAACGCCCCATGGCTTGTTTCAATCCACAGAAGCTCCCACGCAGACACTTGGTGACTTCAGCCAGGCTCCTGCAGTTCCTCAACACATGCTCCACAAAGGAAGACTTTCTGCAGTCTGGGGAGACGTACTGTCAGTGAATTTGATTTCAAATGAGTCTGTTAATCTTCAACCACTAATGGGCTCGATCTCTGTCCACCACTGTCCATGTCTGGACTTCTGTGTAGATCTTTCTTTGTCGATTTGCTTTTTCCTTCTTGTATGATTTCTTGGGCTGGGATGATTTTTACTTTGGCTGACTCCTCCTGTCTTTTGATGTTATATTCTTCATTATCTATTGCTTCTTTCAGAGATAGCAGACCTGTTTCTTCATCACATCGCTGGATTTACACCCCATCCATGTCTTGACTGATATTCAATACACTGTGCATCACCAAGATCTTTCTTGTTTAGATAACCTTTTTGTTCTTCTCCTTTTGATTCCACTTGATCACTCAGGCATTGTGCCATGTTACTGGTATCGCCCACATTGGCTTGGATCAAATTCTTTTTGTCGAGTTTTGTCCTTAGAACCGTTCTTCTTCATCTCTAACATTCTTTCCTCACTTCTTCAACTTCCTTATGTTGTAACTGTGACATTTCCCTGATTCTAAGGTATGTTGATGATGATAATGATTAAAAGGCTAGAGGGGCCAGAACATCTCAAGTTCCAATCCCAACTATTCCTCTGACTTTGTTCAGTCACTTCACCTCAACATTCTTCAATTGATCCTCTGATAAAGGGGGATAATAATTACAATCTGGTGGATAATTCGTAATTCTGAATGAAAACCTGGAGATGGAAAGCACTTTTGTAAAAAAAATTCAGTGTTTAGTAAAAAGTTTTCGGAGTCCCACAACTACTTGAGTAGAGGATAACTTCACAGTCTTTAATACATTTATTCTCACAACACCTCTATCAGGCAGGGCAGTGGTGTTATGCACATTGCGCAGATGGGGAAATAAGACTCAGAGAGACACAGGTTAGGTCTTCTTTGCACAGATAACCTGGGTCCAGGCACCCAGGTATGGAACCCAGGTCAATTTGTCCCAGGGGTGAGTGTCAACACTGCTAAGCCTCACTTAAGTCATGCCCATCTAGCCATGTCCACATTGGCACTGTAATAATGGGGTGGAGCACTTGGATTTCTTGGGCACATCCCACGGTTCTGCACTAAGCTGTGCTACTCTGTAAATTGTTGTGCAGTGGGTTGCGGGAGAATTTATCTGTCCCTCCTCGGCCCCTGCGCAGATGCAATTTTAGCTAAAGCTGGCTGAAACCCAGGATGTCCTGGCTGGGATGATTTAGTTGGGGTTGGTCATATTTTGAGCAGGGGTTTGGACTGGATGACCTCCTGAGATCCCTTCCAACCCTCTTCTTCTATGATTCTGTGTCTGCTTTGGGGGAAATTTAGATTTTTTTAGAAATTTGGGTTTGTTCTGATTCAGATCAATCCATGGGAACTTGACCACTTGGGTGCATAAGGCTTGCACGAATCACACCGTTTTCATTCTATTGAATGAAGCCCTTTGCAGGTGACAAGTTGGTCCAGTGCAGAACCCTGTATTACACTATTCCATGGAGTAGTTTGTGCGGAGAATCAACATAAGCTTTGTGCTCCTGCTGGCTTGACAAGCCGCACTCAGCTCCAAGTTCATTCAGTGTCATTGACATGGGCCTAATCCTGCACTGTGTGGGCCAGATCCTGCCACTCTCTACATGAATAACCATGACTCACTCAAGTGACCACATTGGCTGTGCTATATGCACTTGCAGAAGTAACTAATATCTGTGTGAGTAAGTTGAAATTGCAGCTCATTCTGAGTTTCTGCAAGCTCCATGCTGCTATTTTTAGTGCCCTAGTTGGAACCCAGCTAGCGCCTGTCTACACTATATGTTCATAAGAACGGCCATACTGGGTCAGACAAATGGACCATCTAGCCCAGTGTCCTGTCTTCCGACAGTGACCAATGCCAGGTGCTTCCGAGAGAATGAACAGAACAGGTAATTGTCAAGTGAGCTGTCCCCTCTCACCTGTTCCCAGCTTCTGGCAAACAGAGCTAGGAACTGTGCCATGGGGAGACTGCAGTTGTTTGCTGACACCGGTGAGATCACCCATAGAGGTGATATCCCTCGACATGTTCTGCAGCTCATACTTATAGCAGCCTGATGAGCCACTGAAGAAAATGCCCTTCGCCCTCAAGGTGAGAGACTTTCTTCATTTTATTAGAGAATTGATCATGATATTTTCTCACGTTCTTCTTTAAGCTGTGTATGGAGAGCTGTGCAGGGTGCACGGTGCTTTACAAATGGAGTAAAGACGTGATTCTTGCTCCTAAGAGCCTATTGACACAGATGATCATGGCAAGTCAAGATGCTTGGGGAGATAACAACAGCCAATGGATGGATGGAGTGGGACAGAATGTACACAGCTGGGCAAGGAGGGTTACTTGCCTAGTAGCATAGGCAACCTAGTATCTATGCCACAGGAAATTCTGACTTTTTGAAACGTTCATTCATCCTGAACTGGAAGAAAAACTCATAATTTTGACATTTTCCATGAAACTAACGTTCCAAAAATCCCCTCCGTTTGCAAATATTGAAATGACCTTACCAAAACTTTTCAAATCAATCAGGTCAATGTGTTTCATTTTTTAAGTTTAAAGCCCTTTGTTTTGACTTTACCATTTCTATGATATGATATGATATGATATGATATTATATTATATTATATTAAACATTTTGATAGTTTTCAGTCAAAAATATGACAAAATTGGTACACTCACTTTTTTTTATTAATCATCATTTTCAGATGGAAAACTCTAATGCTGGTAAACTTTCAACCAGATCTAGTTGACAGAGGTTTACTCCCCAGCAGAGATTGCAGAGCTTGCTGTGGTCTTGGTATATATCAACATGGGAAAGGTGAAAAGGAGGTAAGGGAAGCTAAATATACCGTATTAGGAAATAGGGTTGAATACTCTGTTGAATAGCAATGGTCAAAATTATTCAGTATCCCTATTATAAGCTGCAATGTTTTGGATATTTACTATACAATTATATAAAAGGATAAAAATTATAATATTTTTTTATCTTTATTTTTTTATTAGCAATACAAAATGTAGAGAAATACCACATAAAAGAAGAAAATTCCCTAAGACATAATGACTATCTATCTATCTATCTAAACAAATGAGCAAATTCTGTGTGTTTGACTGCTGGAAATGTTAATCTACTGCTTTCAATTGAATAAAAGCTAACAATATTTCTAGGTTTTGCGGGGGGGGGGGGTTAATTTATTTAAATATAAAAAGATAAGATTTCCCATTGCTGATATTTGCCAATGTTTATAGTGGTAAATAACGTTATCATCATTGTGAGGGGCATGGGAGATGCCTATATTATTTTATGAATATTCTTTGTTCATCTATTTGTTTGCTTGTGTTTGTGTTGGTTGCTATATTTTTACAAAGAGGTTAACTATCACACAAGTGGACAGCCGGTAGACAAGACGGGTGGTATAAGTTTCAGATAGCACTATTCACCGTATCAGGACAATTTACTTTGAAGTTGACCTTGAATCATACTATGTCCTAGTCCCCAGCTTGGTATGGGGTGCGGGAAGAGTTTCAGGTCGGAAAACTGAATCAAACAACTTTTTCAGTTCATGAAAACCTCGGCCTCTGAGCTTGGGGGAGACAGAGACAGGGAGAAGGGCAGACTGAATCCCACTCCCAGAAGTGGGGATATCTGGATAAGCAAAATCTACCTAAGCTTTAGGTAAGAGAGGTGCATGTAGGCCTTCTCCTGGTCAGTCCTTTGCTCTTGTTATGCTTTCATTCTTGCTGTTGAGATTAAACAATACTTCATTCTGAAAAGGCTGTTTTGTGGTCACTGTATTTACCACTAGTCCTGGATCCCAAAAGGAAGCCTTGCAAGGCAGTGAAATCCGGCTGGGCCTGTGGACCAAAAACAATTGCTACTTAGGGGGCTGTAGCCTTGTCTCAGAGTGGGAGAATTGCCAGAGAGGTGAAGACAAGAGGGCTGTCACTGGAGTGGGTTGCACTCAAGGAGACACTGCGAGAGGTCAGGTACAGCTAGCCCTGACCTGAGACAATCATTACTAACTGGTGATTTTTTCCTAATGGTTTCCATCAATCAAACTATCTATCTGAAGCTATGATCCTGCTTCTGAAACAGGATTCATGCAGACCCTCTCTTGTACCTGTGCAGAGTAGCATTATTATTAGGAGCAGTTACCATGTTTGTTACGCTACTAGCTAGAGACCAACCAAGAACAGGCTCCGTAGTGCTAGGTACTGTATAAACATAGAATAAAGAAAGCTCTGCCCCAAACAACTTTTAATCTAAGTGGGCAAGACAAATAAAGTGTAGGGGAAAGGGAGAAAACATTGATTTCAGTTATCACCACATGGGCATATGGGTTAATCTGCATGAATCTGATTATAAAATCAGGTCCTGAGAAATGGACTGTGACTAAATTGAGTGTGAAATACTTATCATTTTCCAGTATTAGACTCAAGAAAATAGCGATCCAAGTCAATGGCATTTTTGCCTCAAGTAATCTTGATCACAAAGAGCGACATTCTTTCACATATTGAGTGATGCCTCAGTGCTTGCATGGTCTTATTGAAATCAGCAGCGAGACAGTCATAAAGTGCATCAAGGAAGGAGATGCCCAAATCTCACTGAAATTTAGGAGCATAAATCCCTTAGGTTCCTTTGAAAATCCCACCCTAAAAGAAAGGGTAATAGAATGTCTCCTTTAAAATCAATGGCACCCATTTGTGTGTACGATACCATTGACCAAAGGGTAGAATCTGATGCTCAGTCCTTTCCCCCCTCTTCATTCATGCCCATTTGTAATGAGTAGGATTCAAAACAAATATTTTGAAGGTCTCTAGATATGAGTAGAGTTGAGAGAGAAAAGTGATTCCGTTTCATGAAAGATTTCAACATTTCAAAAATGGGTTTCATTCAGAATGAAAACCACCATTTTGGACATTTTCTGTGGAAGGGAATGGAGCCCCATTTTCATGGCACACTATCCGTTGTGCTGCCGTAGACAAAGGGCTGGGTTTCCCAGAAGCCCACCCATCTTCCAGAAAGGCATCCAATCTTGATTGCTATAAGATCTGGAGGTGGAGGATACACCATGTGATACCTGTCTCTGTTTGTCTTCCAGATGAAAACCTTTGAAGAAATGATGAGCTTGAATCAAACGGTGATTGCTGAGTTCCTTCTCCTGGGATTTTCGACCTCTCCAGAGAGGCAGGTTTTACTCTTTGTTGCCGTGTTGGCCATTTATCTTGTCACTGTAGTGGGGAACCTCCTCATTGTGCTTGTGACACTGGTGGACCCCACCCTTCACACCTCTATGTACTTTTTCCTTTCTAATTTATCTGCCTTAGAGGTCAGTTACACCTCGGTCACTGTTCCCAAAATGCTGGTGAGTCTTATGTCAGGGGACAAACGCATCTCCTTTGCTGGCTGTGCTGTGCAAATGTTCTTCTTTCTTTGCTTTGGGATCACCGAGTCTTCCTTTCTGGCCACCATGGCATATGACCGCTACGTTGCAATATGTAATCCCCTGCATTACCCCATGATTATGAACAAGAGGGTGTGTGTCCTACTGGCGGCCACTTCCTGGACTATCGGCATCCCCGTCCAATTGGTGCAAACTGGACTGGTGTTCACCTTACCCTTCTGCAGCTCCAAAGAGATCAACCATTTCTTCTGTGATTCAGCCCCTCTGCTGATGCTGGCCTGTGCTGACACCTCCATGAACGAAACCTTGACTTATATCGTGGTCATGTTCTTTGGAATGCTGCCCTTTGCCCTGATCCTGCTCTCCTACACCCAGATCATCACCACCATCCTCAAGATGCCATTGGCTGAAGGCAAGAGGAAAACCTTCTCCACCTGTTCCTCCCACCTCATAGTTGTGGCTTTGTTCTATGGTTCTGGCATCATTTTTTATTTACGACCCAGGTCCAATGAATTTCCAGACAGCAATAAACTTCTCTCCCTGTTTTACACTGTTTTGCCTGCCTTGCTGAACCCTTTTATCTACAGCCTGAGGAACAGGGAAATCCAAACAGCCCTGAGGAGAAATATGTGGCATAAAATGGCTCCTCACTAGCGCTGAGTGGGAAACAGCTTTCCCAGCCCATTCTGTCTTGGGATGAAACTAAGATCTCCTCAAATTGTTCACAAAGAACAAGAATGAGACCCCCCCACCCCAGAACAGCTGGGTGCTTAGGACATTCACCTGGAGGAGATCTGGGTTACCTGCTCCAAATCAGGGTGAGCAGGGATTTGAACAAAGCTCACCCACATCCCCAGCAAAGGCCCAAAGCACCCACTTTTGGCATCCAGACACTGCTTCAGAAATCTGTAGCTGAATCAGGACTAGAAGCCAGTTGTCTTGGCCTGACACCACCAGGCTATCCCTTCTTTTCCAATAGGTCTGGTGCACCATTGATTGCACATCTGTGAACAAGGCAGGGGTTATAGCTGCCTGGAAAATAGAATGTCCTTCCTGTGGCTGTTTGAACAAATTTTCATCCAAAGTCGGCAGCCCACAGACAAAAAGTGAAAAATTCAAAGTTGTTCACAGGAAGGAAAGTACCAAAAAATTCCTCTTCCACAGAACCAAGGGAAATTTTCCACTGGTTCACTGGACTGCCTAAGGAGTCGGGTTGATGGCTACCCAGGTAGTCAAGGAGACGGTTGCCTGGAGAGTTGGGGGAGTGGCTGCCCACCAAGTGGATTACGATGGAGACAATGGTGCTAACTGTCCAGTAGGCTTCCTGGGACCAGGGCAGCCAGAGCACTTGGCAGCTTGCCTGCCAATTGCTAGGATGGCTGTCAAGAAAGAGATCTTGGAGTCATTGTGGATAGCTCTCTGAAAACATCTGCTCAGTGTGCTGCAGCAGATTGTTAAGAATGATTGGGAAAGGGATAGATAATAAGACAGTCAATAGTATAATGACACTATATAAATCTATGGCACGCCATCACCTTGAACACTGTGTGCAGTTCTGGCTTTCCCATTGTCACGCTGTCTGAAACGGCTCACAAGTGGGAGTGCCGATCTCAGGGCAGACTGTCAGAAAACCAGGGCAGACACCTCTGGCTGGTGACGTGTTCTATAGTTAGATTTCATCAAGCCAGTAACAAACGTAAACTCCTGGATCACTGTACCAGTCTTACCATGGAGTTACTGACAGTCCCCTTAGATGCTCCAGTCTGTCTTGCCACCCAGACAAACTGGACTTAGTGATACACCATCACTTAAACCAAAAATCACATGGTTTCAGGTTGCTCCCCTTCTCAAAAGACCAGTCACTTACCCCAGATCAGCTGGTCCCCTAGATGGTACAGCAAAGACAACACTAACTGCCTATTCTCTAGTAAACTAACAAAAGGTTTATTAGCTAAGAAAAAAAGAATGAGAGTTAATGAGAGGTTAAAGCAGGTAAAATATATGCACAGGTGAGTCACAGTTTGCAATTCCAAATGGTAGCAGAGATGTAGTAGTCTTCCAAAAACAATGAGAGACCTGTAGCACTTTAAAGACTAACACATTTCTGCAGGCATAAGTTTTCGTGGGCTGCAATCCACTTCATCAGGTGCATCTGAAGAAGTGGGTTGCAGCCTACAAAATCTTATGCCTGCAGAAATGTGTTAGTCTTTAAAGTGCTATGGGTCTCACATTGTTTTTGCTGTATACAGACTAACACGGCTACCTCTCTGAAGTTATCTTCCAGTTTCCCAAAAGTTTCTCAGAGCTACCCAGAATAACTCTGGGGATCTCTGTCTTCTCGTTCAGTTATTCCTCTCTGTCGGAATCTAGAGATGAAGGATCTTTCCTTGAAGTCATTCTCATAGTTTCTTCTCACAGAAAACAAGCTGACAGTGTCACTACCCATGTGGGCTTTTCCTTTGAAGATGGAGAGTAAGGAATGAATTTAGAGTCTTTGACCTCAGAGCATCACACACAATGACTGCTTGCTTTGAAGTTAGCACTTTTCTGTTAAAGTTCTTTATTTGCATGCCACAAGACTTCTTTCTTGTTTGATGAGTTATTTATTTACAGGGCTAAACACAATGTAAATGTTTGCTATTACATTATAACAGGATATAGATACGTGAAACAATGATGTATCATTCCATATTTCAGTTTTCATGAAGTTAAAACACCAATTACATTCACATATTTACCAATAGCTTTGACCTATACTAATATACAAGTGAATTGACCTGGGGCTTTGCTATGAACTGTCATCTGGTCTGCCAGTGTCACACCTGTATCAAAAAAAGATAGCTTAGAACTGGAAAAGGCACAGAGAAGAGAAACAAAAATGATTAGGGTTGTGAAAGAGCTTCCATATGAGGAGAGATTAAAAAGACTGGGACTTTTGAGCTTGGGAAAAGACAATTATGGGGGGACATGATAGAGGTCTATAAAATCATGAATGGTGAGGAGAAAGTGAATCAGGAAGTACTATTCACCCCTTCACATAACACAAGAACCAGGGGTCACTCAATGAAATTAAGAGGCAGCAGGTTTACAACAAACTAAAGGAAGTACTTCTTCACACAACACACAGTCAGCCTGTGTAACTCATCAGCAGGAGATGTTGTGCAGGCCAAAAGTGTAACTGGATTAAAAAACAAATTACACACGGGCCATCAATGATAATTAGCAAGAGAGTCAAGGATCTAACCCATGCTCTGGGTGTTCTTGTTCTGTTCAATCCTTTGGATCCATCTGGTTTTGGCCACAGTCAGAAGACAGGATACTGAGCCAGATGGACCATTGGTCTGACCCAGTCTGGCCATTCTTATGTAGGCAGGGGCTACTGAGTGGGTACATTTCACAGTCATGGACATTCAATTCAATTGAAAAATACATCCTGAATTTTGGTAACTGATATATATTGCTTCGAGTGCCATTTTCAGCTAATTCACAGTCAGAGCAGGTGGGAATTGGAGCTGACGAGGGTTTTTCAGTATGACTATAACATTCTGCTAAGGACAGCATACTTTAAGAACAGCTATTTTGGTCCCTGGTGACTGATCGAAGAAGAGTCTGTCCATACTATGTAAGGTGCTTGACTTTAAGGATGCCACTGTTTCTACAGGCCTGATCACAGATCTGCAGTGACAGCTGCTCAACATGAAGGAACCCTGATCAATTTCTTTTGAAACATGTTAACTTCATTAACGCTTGCTTATGATAAAACTAATTTTAAAAAAGCCTTGCTTCACTATGTGCTCATTCAAACCATCCCTGTTAGCAACACAGCTTCTAAAAATAAATCTCTCCTATTAGCCATGCAGCACCCATTGCTGTAGAGATTTACAGAAGGCCACACAGGTTGTTATAATTCCACATGCTTTAATCCGCGCTCTGAGAAATGTTACACTCAGCTGAGACCTGGGTAGTGCCAGGAGATTTGTCAAACCTCTCAAGGAACTAAAGGTCAGTAGCTGAAACAAAGTTACTCATTGTTTTAATGGGTCCCACGATGGGCCATTAGAATGGAAACGTTCTCGAGAAATGCAGGTCTCGGCAGCAGTCTCATCGGGGCTGATTAGAAAAGAAAGTCAGAGGCATGGATTAAAGTTAGACAAAGGAAAGGGAGGGTTTGTTCCTTTGGCAAGCAGCCCCTGATGTGTAAAGGGAAAGGGGTCACGCCAGTTGTGCCAGCCCCTGTGAAAGGTGATCTTTCATTCATAAATTCCACCAGTCCTCCCAAGTGAGGGAATGCAAGGGGAGGAAGGAATGCCGTGAAATGGACATGTAAACAAAGTGGAGAGTCCCACTCGGTTGGCCAAGGCAGCACGGCCCAGGCGCAGTGAATGAAAGGCAATTCCAGGATTGTAGGCCTCAGTGACAGAGATCAGCCAATGTACCTGGATCCTGACAGGCTTTGCTGTCCCTGCCCATGACCCCCAGTTCTGCCCTCAGCCCTAACCCACAAGCCGCACTCCACCTAATGCTATTAATGTCTGGGTTTACACACACACACACGTGCACCTCACTCCTGACTCTATAGTCCCCTGGATGTCACAGCCTGCCCCACAGCTCTGCCAACCTGCAGCCTCCTGCTATCCCAGTCCTGGGCTCCTCCATGGCCCCCAAAGCTCTGCCAACACCCATTAATCCTGGCTTGTTACAGCTGGCTGGGAAGATTTAGTTGGGGTTAGTCCTGTTTTGAGCAGGGGTTTGGACTAGGTGACCTCCTGAGGTCCTTTCCAACCCTCATCTTCTATGATTCCATAAAGTCTTGCTCCTTACACAGCGCTTTTCATAAGTGGATCTCAGAATGCTTAACGAAGGAAGATTAGAATCATTATCATCACTTTGTATATGGGGAAACAGAGGCACAAGACGCAGCAGTGACTTGCCCAGGCAAGTGGCTGGGTTGGGAATAGAACACAGATTTCCCAAGACTCCATCCCACGCTCTGTCCACTAGGCCACACTGCCTCAAACAGCTTAGTCCCACTCATCTACTAGCTGTTCTCACTGTGAACGTGCAATTAATTCATACTAAATAATTTAGACGCTGGATGTGATTTTTTTTTTTAATTCAAAACGTTTCTTGATGTTCAAAAGATTTCTTGATTTCTTCATCATTTCTTGATGAAAAATGGCTGTTTCAACAAACAGCACGTTCCCTAGGGAGACATCTATTTTGAACTTCTTTTTTCTTTTTTTTTGGACTACAATTTGGAGGGGGAAAAAAACAAAAAAAACCACACACCAGCCCATCTCACTGAAACCCTGCGGAATTCTCATTTTTTGCCATTTTTAAAAAAATTGTTGGGTTTTTTTTAAATGAAAACATTTCTCAAGTAAAAATATCCAAGATTTTCTTTTGGTTCATTTCAAAGACAATAAATCTGTCTCTTTAAGTGCCTTGAACAAGAAGCTTGCACTGCCTGGCACCGCAAATGCCGATTGCCCGGTTCTGTGTATGCAAAGCTACAGTAATTTTTGCTTTCCCAGTGACATACAGTAATATGTACAACACCCCTTGACTGTGCTCCTTTGGGTCTGCATTATGATAAAGTCTTTAATTACATGAGAACAACTGTTGACTAAAAGGTCACCCGCTATTTCTCAAAGAATTGCCAAGGAGTGCCCAGTTCCCGATTTAATGGGAGGTAAGCACTTAACTCCTGTAAGCCTCTCTGAATATTCCCTCCTTAGTGACTAAAACATGAACAGGTATCCTTAACTCTGCCCTCTTGTGCATACTTCTGCAAAACAGTCAACAGGGGGTAAGCAGCTGGAGTGTTGAGACAACTGCTTATCATGGTCACCTCACAATTGTTATACCACCGGTCTCTCATATCCATCTGTTCTCTCTCCCCTTATACAGACATTATAAGCTCTTTAATGAAAGACAACATCTCTTTGTCATGGGTGTGTACAGCGCCTAGCACAGCAGGATCGACAGTTGGTGAGTCTTCAATATAAATAAACAATAGTAATTAACACATATTATGCTGCAATCGTTAATGAGATGATCATGTCTGGTTCTTTCCCATGTTATACAATAGAATCTGATTGGGCAGTTTTAAGTCTGCTGCAGGTCAGATTAGTTACCAAAAGCTGACACCAAACCAATGTGCCCCAAGGCGACGTAAACCCATTGACGTCCATTTTCATTCTTACAAAACAAGTATATTGCAATAGCCCCTAAAAACCACAGCCCTGGTGCAAGGCCCTGTACAAAGATATTGTAACAGGGTGGCCTGCCCCTTGAAGGGCCAGGGCCCTGTGACAGTTGGGAAGACATCAGGGATCCCTCTAAAGGGGTCTGTGGAGAAGAGCTGTAGGAAGCAGAGTAGCCCCTGCCCTGGAGCAGTGAGATGAAAATAGACACTAGATCAGCAATACATAGGGGCGCAGGCATCTGAAGAAGTTGATAGGAGCCTAGTGGAATTTACAGTAGCACCTAAGCAGGGTAAGTGCCTAACTCCCCTTGGATGGCATCAGGACTTTGCCATGAGCTTTGATGAATCCCACTAGGCGCCTTTCTCCATCTTTAGGTGCCAAAATCCCTTTGTAATCCAGGCCCACAGATAACACAGAACCTGGCCTGGAGCCAAGGAACTCTGGGGGAGATCCCAGGGCCTGTGGCAGGCTGGGGGGTCAGACTAGAGGATCGTAATGGCTTTAAAATCAAGCCATTGATAAACTGTTGCCTCTGGGCCTATGCTTCTGAGCCGTGCAGGGCTCCAGGGAGTGAGTCCCACTAGCCTTAGCAAACAGACGTGGATAAATTGCCTTCCTGCAGCATCGTTCCTTTAATGTCAGTGCAGCTCACACCTCCTACACACAGCTCATCTGCGGAGAGTGGCACATCTGAGTCTCGTTCTGTCAGGACAGTCCTTAGAATGAGGGGGAAGGATTCTCAGATAGCTGTGCCTTCAGTTTCTAGATTCTGGTATAGAGATAGATATTGATCAACAAATCCTGGTGCTGGATGACTGGATACATCACCTCTTGGGGAAAAATCCACAAGGATCTGTACAGTAAGTTTGCTATTTCAATTAAATATGTTGGGGGTTCAAAATACAGGGGGAAATTAAGATGATAAATATGAATTGCTATATGAACTCATTAAGACTTTTACTCTCAGTTCAATCAGCTGATTGGAATTTTTCCACCCTTCAGGAAAATTCTGACTTCTCATTGAGTACCCAAAATCCTTTCCTTTTTCTTTTAAGCTTTGGCAACTGAAAACTTTCTGCTAAAAACTGGAGGGTTTTTAAATCACAAAACTGAAAACATTTTGTTTTTGAGTTTTCAGTTTCTTTACAAAACAATCCCTAAAAGTTGGAGAAAAGCAGACAGATTCTGAGATTTGTTGTTTAGCTGAAAACCCAATCCCCCTTAAGAATAATGCAGCTGAAAATTTCCACCCAGCCTTAAACTTTAATTAAAATTGGGGAACAATAAGATTTCTTGATTTCAAACCCATTTATTCTATTGCATCTGTGTGACTTCTCTTTCAAACGGATAGTTGCCAGGAGCTAACAATTGAAGAACTAGTAAAATTGATAGAGCACACAGAATATTTTATATGGACTAGCCCCTTTAAATGCTGGGTTTGAGCTGAACCAAGCAGCAAATGCCTGTCTATCCTGACCCCTTTCAAGGACAAATAGGAGCTGATAGGGAAGAGAATTACCTCTTGGTTGAGCTCCAGACTGTTGCTGGCTGAGCGTAGATGGGTGTGCAGAACGTACACATAACGAGACATGGGGTGATGTTTCCAAAGGTATTTAAGCACCCAGTGAGGTTATCAGAAGCACCTAGGAGCGTAAATGTCATTGATTTCAAGGGTGGTTCAGTGCATAGATGGTTCTGAAAATCCCACTAGGGGCCACAATACATTTTAAATTATGGACCAGGGCCCCTCACCAAAAAATCTTGAAGCCCTAGTAGATAAGACAAAGAAAGGGAGGGAGGGGAACAGAACCTAAGTGTTCTGGCAACCACTGCACCACACAGCACAGAGAACAATGCAACAGAGTGGTAATGGAGGGATGAGACTGGCCCATTGTTACATGCAGACAGAAGTGCAGCTGGGATTTGGTGCTGTAAATTAGTTGGGAAGCAGGCAGCAACTGTCTAGGCACGGAGCTGGGGGGAGAAAAGCTGCCACTTAACATGCTGGCGGAGTCCACTTCATATTGCCCTACAGCTTGGGAATCAGCGGTACTGGCGTTTTAGTCTATCAGCTTCATGGCCAAGGTGTGAGGTTCTTTGCGAGGATTGTTGGATTTGGATTTTACTTTGTTCCATCCTTCACTCTGCATCTGAACAAGCCTCTCCTTGAGACACAGACTCAGATGAGAACAAGTAACAAAGCTCCATTGATTTTAAAGGAGCCAATCCAATGTACACCAGTGTGATAACACGACTGATTGATTGTCAACCTGAGGAGCACTGACAACACCTAATCATTGTAAACGACGAGTGCTGTGCACCTCTGACATTCATACAATCAGATCTCAGGGAAAGCAGAATCCAGTCCATTCCCTTTGTAACTCTAATCCTAACCACTGCCCGTCTCATTCCCTCCACAGCCATCACACAATGGACTGAGGAAAAAATGTCCAACCAAAGCAGCATGACCGAGTTCCTTCTCCTGGGATTCTCCGATGTTCGAGAGCTGCAGATTTTACACTTTGTGGTGTTTCTAGTGCTTTACCTGGCATCCTTGGTGGGGAACCTTCTCATCGTCACAGCCATAGCCCTCAACCATCGTCCTCACACCCCCATGTACTTCTTCTTGATGAATCTGTCAATCCTAGAACTTGGCTCCATCTCCGTCATCATCCCCAAATCCATGGTCAATTCCCTCATGAACAGCAGGTCCATTTCTTACTCCGGATGTGTCGCCCAAGTCTTTTTTTTCTTATTCTTTGCTTCAGCAAATTTTGCCTTATTGACCATCATGGCGTACGACAGATACGTCGCCATCTGCCAACGACTGCACTACGAGATGGTGATGAACAGCGGAGCTTGTGTCCAAATGGCCACCAGTGCCTGGATCACTGCAATTCTCAACTCTGCAATACACACCGGAAACACTTTCACAATCCCCTTTTGTGGAGGCAACACGGTGGATCAGTTCTTCTGTGAAGTCCCCCAGCTCCTCAAGCTGGTCTGCATTGACTCTTACCTCAGTGAAGTTGGAGTTATTGTCTTTAGTATGTGCTTAGCCTTAAGCTGCTTTGTTTTCATAACTATGTCGTATGTTCAGATCTTCACCACAGTGCTGAGAATCCCCTCTGAGCAGGGCCGGCACAAAGCCTTCTCCACCTGCTTCCCTCACCTCACTGTGGTCTCCTTGCTAGTTTGCACTGCTGCCTTTGTCTACCTGAAGCCCACCTCCAGCTCAGCCTCAGGTCTGAATCTCTTGGTGGCTGTTCTCTATTCCATGTTGCCTCTGATGATGAATCCCATCATGTACAGCATGAGGAACAAGGAGATCAACAGTGCATTGAGTAAATGGATGTGTTGGAGGTTATTCAGCAAGAATAAAATGTCCACATGTCTCCTTCTGTAGCAATTTCATTCAGTGTTTCTTTATAAATATAATCATCTGATGATGTTATTGCCTCCCTGAGAGTATACTGTGCAATCTGTTTATGAGGAATTGGGTTTTAACACTAGTAAAAATCCAGGAAAACAATACTCAAGAAAAAAGTAATTACTATAGTTATACGTTAATGCAATTAAGATTGGTATCTATCTATCTATCTATCATGTACTGCTACCCATCACCTTGCTCCTATTAACCATAGCAAAATCCTTTGTGTGGTCTGTGGCTCTTCTTAATTTTTAAGGATAAAAACTCTGACAGAGATATGAGCACATTTGTTCTCTTTGGTTTTTGTTCATTAGTCACAGTTTTCATTTATCTTTCCTTAGTTGTTTGTTAGTTTTCTTTGTATCTGTGTTGCAGGTGGGTTTGGAAGGGGGAAGTCCTGGAGAGATTATAAGTGTTTGGTTAGACAGGATTTTCAATATTTGACTTCTCTTGAGGTTTCCAATACGTTTTCTCTTTAATGGGGTTTTCTGAGAGAGCTGTAGGTTTTCTCCCCACAATGATAATGGCCACGTTCCTCCTGAAATGATTATACTGTTGGGATATTATTGTGTTATTGATGATGTGTTGAGGGACAAATAAACTCAGGTGGTGTCTATTTCTTATTTTAACCCTCAATGAATATGTCAAAGCTGTATGCAGTGGATCTCTGTCAGTCCCAGGATATTAGAGTGACAAGGTGGGTGAGGTAATATATTTTATTAAACCAACTTTTTCTGATGAGAGAGATTAGCTTTCTCAAGCGACACAGAACTCTTATTTCCCAGACCCTACCAGCTCTGTGTGGCTCAAAAGCTCATCTCTCTCATCTAGAAAAACTGGTCCAATAAAAGATTTTACTTCACCCACATTCTCTATGTAAAATCTGTGTCAGTCTGGCTGTGTGGGAAGACTGCTTTGAAGAGAAACTTTTCCCAGTGTTTTCTAAAGAAACACTAACTCATAGAATCATGGAATCATAGAAGATAAGTGTTGGAAGGGACCTCAGGAGATATCTAGTCCTATCCCCTTCTCAAAGCAGGACCAATCCAACTAAATCATCCCAGCCAGGGCTTTGTCAAGCCAGGCCTTAAAACCTCTATGGATGGAGACTCCACCATTCATTTTAATGAGACCAAATCTGGATTCCAT
>NW_027130967.1:0-19453 GCF_026122565.2 Emydura macquarii macquarii
ATCTTGCTGATGGAGCCCTGCTGATGCCCAGCTGGGTCGACTCGCTCACGCTTCCTTGGCTTGGCATGGGGAAGAAGGTGCTGAGAGGTGCCAGGGCAGGGCGCAGCCTGGAGAGTGCAGGGGGAGATACTGTGCAGCCCCGTGGAAAGCCCCAGCATCAGGGCTGCAGCCCCCGCTCCCTGCTGCTGCCCCATTGGGGCTTTTTCTCCCAGCCTGTAGCACCAGGGGTCTGGCAGAGGCTCCCCTGTTGGGCGGGGATGTGGGCACCCCAGTCCGTGGCCTCCAATGCTGGTGGCGGGTCTCCAGCGGGTCCGCCTGTGTCGCTGTCTGGCATGGCCACGAGGGGGAGGCAGCAGCTGAAAAACAGGAAGAGTTCACAAGCTACGTTTAGAGACTTGAGCAGTGGTTCAGCGAACAGATCTGTGCACTTTCTCTCTCCCTCTCTGTATCGCCTGTAGAGTTGCCAAGTTCTGGGCAGCTCCACTTGTGAAATTTTAGACAAATTATTTAATGTGCTAACTTGCAGATTTACAAACATTTTTCACCATGCCATAAATGTGTTGCTTTATGGGTTAACCTACATGCCTGTTTTCATTGCACCAACAGCCACAATGTCTCCTTCCCTCTTTCTGGGCTCTGTACAGCTCTCATTAGCATCAGACTTTGGGGTGGAAGGGAGATGGGTGGTTTGGTTTTTTTTTGAGGGGTTGCTTTCAATGGCTTCATAAATCATTGATTTGCCTGATGAGATCTCACAGGAACTCAATAGGTGGCTCTCACTTCCTGAATTATATCTGGGTCCACAAACTCTATAAAAGCCACACAGAAAGGGAAACAGGCTCACTTGATGAGAAAACAGTCTTGGCGTCTGCACGTAAGTGTTATATCTATTTTATTTGCAGAGCGTGAGCTTGCTGCTTCTTGAACGAAACCCCTCCTTTCTCGCAAGCCAGCTTCGTAGAGCCATTGCGAAAATGTAGGAGTTTGGGCACAAAATTATGAAGAAAGAAATTTTACTTCATTGTTCCATTAAAAACAAAAATCAGCCAAGCTGATCCCAGGCAAACGTGTGACTAGATTATTACAGAGACTCTTTCACTTCTGTGCAGAGAATTTTCTGCCTCATCAGCTGATGTTGAGGAATTTGGTTCTGAGTGGAGAGGTGAATTTCAAACCATAAAATGGGTAATTAAATAAAATGTGTTATTTATTGTAAGATCAAGAAATAACTTACTTTTGGGGGTTCTTAATTTTAACTTTTCTTTAAAAATGTTTTTTTTTCTTAATCTTTTATCATTTCGCTGTGGTTAGCAGCGTTCTTTAATCAGCTGCGACTGTAAAACGGAGGTTATGCAAAAAAAAAACCCCCGCAACCAAACAAAAAAAGACACCCCAGGGGCTTGACTGCTCCCCATAGATCTGCTGATGGAGGTATGGCAGATATGGCCATTTCCTGCAATATCTTGGGGGGTGGGTCTTACTGTATGAAGTTAGTTCATCCTGGCAGTGGTGTACTTTGGGTATTTGCAGCCTTCCTGCCCCCCCGTTGGTGGCAGGGGCAGCAACACCAAGTCTGCAGGCCCGTTTCCCACTCTTCCCCACTCCCCGCTCCCACTGTGGGGGTGGTGGGTGTGGCAGCAGTGGTGTACCAAGGGGGCCATGTCCCAGCACACTGGCCTGGGGAGGGGGAGTGCCGGCTGGGCCCTCCTCAGAGGAGCCACCCCCTGCTGACATCCTCCAGTGGGGAATGGGAGTGACAGGGGCCGGGCAGATGCCCATGGGCCACCCAACGCGAGGGGAGGGGGAAGCTACCTGGCCTTGTGCAGCCAGGGTCCCCACGGATCCCTCATTGCACCCAGTGCGGGGCAGCTCTTCTGAGGAGGGCCTGGCTGGCACCCCCCAGGCTGGTGCCCAGGGGCATGGCCGCCCCCCCCCCCCCCCCCCAGTATGCCACTGCATCATGGTGGGCCAGGGACTGTTTGCAATTCCATAGGGGAGAGGGACCAGAGCTCCACAGGAACTGAGAATAGAGGGGGCTGTTAAGGCTGTAACACCTCCTGGGAAGGTGCACATACTAGTTCAAACTGAATTCTCCAGAGACCAACGGACCGAGAAAGGACATCTGGATAAACAGCCTGAGTTTAAACTGATTCTGGGCCTCTTTTTTTTGGATGCAGCAAATGGACAGGACCTTCTGTCCAAAAGGGGGATGGGGGCAATCCTTGTGGAAGGATTGGAAGGACTTTGGCCAACTGAGTTGGTTTGCCTTAAATAAAAAATTGAGTTCTTCTTTTGTTTTACAGATGTGGAATTCATCTGTTTCAGCTGTGGAACTCACCGCTGTAAGTTATCATCAAGACAAATACAATAAATACTCTGTCTAAATTTAAATCAGGGAATGAGAATTTTCCCACTTTCACTCACTTTTTTAAAACTTTTTTTATCCACTGAAAAAGAGGAGAAAGTCCAGAGGAGGGCAACAAAAATGATTAGGGGGCTGGGGCACATGACTTAGGAGGGGAGGCTGAGGGAACTAGGCTTGTTCAGTCTACAGAAGAGAAGCGTGAGGGGGGATTTGATAGCAGCCTTCAACTACTTGAAAGTGAATTCCAGGGAGGATGGGGCTAGGCTGTTCTCAGTGGTGGCAGATGACAGAGCAAGGAGCAAAGGTTTCAAGTTGCAGTGGGGAAGGTCTGGGTTGTATATTAGGAAAAACTTTTTCACTAGGCAGGCGGTGAAGCACTGGAATGGGTTACCTAGGGAGGTGGTGGAATCTCCATCCTGAGAGGTTTTTAAGGCCCGGTATTTATCTAGAATTTTGTATTAGCATTATGTGCCCATTTCACAAATTAGATTCTGCTAAAATTCCAGTAAGAATGCACCAAACACCATGATAGCCCAGAGCTGTATGCACTTTTGCTGTAGCCGTGTCAGCCCCAGGATGTTAGAGAGACAAGGTAGGTGAGGTGATATATTTTACTGGACCAACACAGGTGAGCCACAAGGGCTGGGACGCCTTTAACATTGCTCACAAGAATATGGATCAGATCAGACTTCTCTCCATGAGTGCCCCAAGCCATATGAAAACTATTGTCCAGACGCTCTTCCAGGATTTAGAGGTGGTAGATGCCCGGCTCCCTGGGCAGCTAAACAATATGAAATATTAGCCCAGTCAGTTGACAGCAAGTTTAACGATGTCATCTTTCTGATCCAAGAGCTGCTGGAGGCCTGTTTGAGTTCCAAAACGCAGTACGAGAAGGAGCAGGAAGAGACTAAAAAGGCCTGGCAGGATGCAGAGCTAAAACAAAAGGTGGCAGAGGAAGCCAAGGAGATGGCAAAGCAATACTATGAACTGATGAAGAATCAAGTACAAAACACACATGCAGATTACAAAGAAGCAATCGACAGTGTGCCGACAGGATGGGATGCTATAGCCATGAATGCTAAATGGTATGGTAAATGGTAAATGGACTAAATGGACTAAATACAGTACGAGATGTACTTAAAGCCTTTGCCTCTGCTTTAACTAAAGAAAATCCTGGGAAATCAAAGTCCAGTGAAGCTGATGCAAACAATCAAACTGAAGAGTTCCAGAGGGTTAGCCGTGTTAGTCAAACTGAAGATGACCCCATATCAGTAAACAACATATGCTCCAAGTCTGAGCAATTGACATCTTTTGCAACAGTTCTTGCTTCTCTAACCTTCTCCAGGATTTGTGACTGGAAATAGTAATTTCAGGCTTGCATAATAAAGCTTTATTTTGAGTCACTAAAACCAAATCCAAATGCTACAGTAAAGTTAACTGTTGGCTTTTGTTTGCTTCAACAGGCTGAGTATTGATTAAAGCACTGATTAGTTTGTCATTAATTGTTTCCATTGGCTGAGTTACTGCTAATTCTTTGATCTGTTTGCTTCAAATTGACTGCCAAGTAATGTTTGTTGCTTGCATTTGCAATACTTTTATTTTACTCATTTTGCTTCTGTCTTTTATGCCTCTCCAGAAAAATAAAGACATTAAATTTAGATTCTCTAGTGTCTGTGTCAATTTTTCCTTTGAGATTATGGGGTGGCACCCTATTTAAGGCTATATTGCAGATTGTTTAAAATTGATTTTTTTCCAGAGTGTTTTAGAATCCACATCCCTAAAGGAAATTGGCTTAAATTGTTATACCACTAGTGGGCCTAGGGTGGGGCTTGTGGTCATCTGGTCCTGGGGATCCAGATATACCAGTTTCCCCCAAATGACTGAGCTTTTTACATTTTCGGGGTCTCAAAACCTTTGCGCAGAGCTGGGGAAAAGAACGATGCCCCCTATAAAACGTATATCACAGAATTTGCTGTAAACCAGTTTTAGAACCTACATTTCAGAAGTTGTTCTAGGCCGTGGGGTGCTGACTGCTGTGAACAAGAAACGCAACAATGCTCAGTCCCTTCCTGCCCCGAGTTTCTTGGTCAACGAAAAGCATTGCTGCACGTCGGTCTCCTCCCTGCCTGTCTCTGGGCACGGTCCTCCCCAGCCCTGCTCCTTAGGGGAGGTGAAGTAGTGACAGGGACCCCACCTGTTGAGGAGCTGGGAGAGGATTCCTGGAGCAAATGTGAGCTTTTTTTGGTAGGGGAGACAGAAATGGGGAATATGGATTTGGGGAGGCTTGAGTGGGCAGAGCTGAAGCTCCCCCCACAGTGCTGACACCTGCTTTTCCTCCCCCTGCTCACCTGCACAGCTTCTGATTCCCCCTTTCACCTAGGAGCAGTAGCAGGGAGGGTGAGCCTGAAGTTCATTCCTTCCCCGCTTGTGGGGGGAGGTTTGGGTTCCTTCCCCTTATGGGGGATCAGTGGAGGGGATCCCCAAAATCCCTTCCTTTTGCCTGCTGAAGCAGCTATGGGGAGGAATTTGGGGAGATGAATGGGATTTGAGGGGGGAGGGAGGGCAGCCAGGCACAGATATTTCCACTCCCCCCCTCAATATATCCCTTGCAGGACCGAGGAAGGCATTCACCTTTCCCACACGTAGCTCTTCTCTTTAGAGCTACTGCGCTCCCAGAAAACAAGGGTCCCTTGAACGTCTGGGCAGCCAGCCAGGGCCCAAACAGCCTACTCCAGGAATCCTGGCCCTGGGGTTTCCCCTCCCCACATGGCTTGGGAGTTCCCAGGCCCATGAAAAATATGTTAAAAAAACACTGCCCAGCTCACAAACTGCATTTTAAGGCTTTATTTGCAGGAAAAAAACAGCTTAATCCTGACCAAGTGCCAGAACCAGGAGTGACACGATGGAATTTGTGGTCTGACGAAGTTCTTTACCGCCTGGACAAGTACGTGACTACCGCGAGTCCACTGAAAGTGAAATGGAGATTTCACCTGCCACTCAAGTGATGGACAGACTGACTCGCTTTTAAATGACATGCCCTTGCCGCTGGACACAGAGTTCAGTGCTCAGAATGCCAAAGCATTGATGAAAACCATTACATCTTTTGAGGTGTGTTTTGTTTCTATCCATCAATTGTACGACACCGCAATGGATTTGACGCACTGGGCGGACTCCGAAGCGAAAGAAAAGCACAGCGAAGATGCCCAGTGGAGTGTGTTTTTACAAGGAGTGTCCAAGAAAAGGGCAGTCCTCTTCCCCTCCCCCCCCCCGCATCCATCATGTCGTGTTTGCTGGAGCGCAGACGCTTCAGTGATAACACTGTCAAAAGTTGCATAATGAACATGGAAAATGCAATTTGGAGGTGGGAAACCCATTGGTACGCTCCACGGTGCGGAGATGGGAAACCCATTGGTACGGTCCATGGTGTGGAGGCGGGAAACCGTATCCCCTTGGTACAATCTATGGTGTGGAGGCGGGAAACCCACTGGTATGGTCCACGGTGCAGAGGGAAACCCATTGGTACGGTCCATGGTGCAGAGGCGGGAAAAACGGGGCGTTCTGATTGGCTGCCGCCTCAGGCGGCAGCAGCACGGCGAGGCTGAGGGGAGCTGCTGACCGCCCGAGCGGCGCCGGGCCGGGTCTCCACAGAGGCAGCGCCGCCGACGGGCGGAGGGAGCCCCGAGGAGCAGAACATCGTCCGCACCGGCCGCCTCCCGCCCTCCGGGCGCGGCTCCCGGGAGGAAACCCTCGCGCGGCTGGCGGGTGTCTGCTCCCCGCCGGGAGGAGAGCAACCGTACGTCGGCTCCTTCCTCGCCTTCCCCTCCCCCAGCCCGGGTTTATGTGCTGGGAACGGCAACCCCCCGTGCTGCTTTTCCCCAAGCCTGGGGGTGAGGCTGCCCCATCCGAGCCGGCGCCGGGCTGGAGTGGGACAGCCGGACGCTGCGGTTAAGTGCAGGGAAGGGGGTGGAGCCAAGCCGGCGTTTGCACCCCCTCCCAGGCCTCACGCCCCCTCTGCCCGCAGGGTCACACTCCTGCCTCCCTGGCACAGCTGGGGGACGCGGTGTGTGGTGCCCCCGGCCAGGGGGTGGCATTGGGTGTTTTCCTTTGGCCTCTCTCATTTTTTCCTTATTTTGTATTGATCGATGTTTAAGAAATTACATGTGCTTTGAACCGTGGGCATCGATCGGTGGGTCAGGGAAGCATCCAGTGCGGAGAGAGCCCCCCGGCATGGGGACAATCAGGCCCCTGCCCTAAGTGACCCAGACAAGGCTGGGGGTTGAGCCCCCCAGGAATCTGGGGTTGTTGGGGTTACGGGGACCCCACCACACAGGAGCGTGGAAGGGGGAGCCCTCGTGGTCAGGCTGGCCTCTGGGTAAAGGGAGTGGGAGCGAGGATTCAGATCATTTCACTAATCAACTCCACCGAGGTCGTGTATCAGCCAGGAAAGTTCCCCACAACAGCAGGACCGTTCCCCCGCTTACACAAGGAGTCGCTAATCCCAGCCTTCCTCCCTGCAGCCCCCGTCTGCTCTTAGCTCCTGGGCTTTAGACAGGCCCTTCCTATTCCTGCCCAGCTGAGGTTCACTTAATCAACCCCTGCTCGCTGCTTCCTCCTCCAGGTGCAGTCAGGTGGGTTAACTGGCCTATCCCTTGGCTTGTTCAAGCCTTGTGTGGAGTGGACTCCCCAGTGCAGATGGGCTGTTAGTCAGGGACATGGGAGGGAGGGTCTGGAGGAGCAGGGCTCTGTCTGTAGGGGGGACAGACTGGCAGACAAGGATGTGGAGGGGCAGGTGACTCTGGTATGATCGGAGCAGCTGGTCTGACGCCAGGGGCCCAGGCTGGCGTGCCCAGTGTCTGGATAGGGAAGGCTCTGGGCGAGCGAGCTGGTGAATGAGAAATGGGCGGGGAAAGGGTAGGAGGGGCTGATTCTGGCAGGTAACGGGCTGCGCAGAGGGGACGGCGTTGACGGTGTTCTGCGGGAAATGACAAAACTTGGCCTGGCCTTACGATGGCAGCTAGACAAGTCGATGCGATTCCTGCTGCCTTCCTCTGAGCATCTCCTCCCGGAGCAGGTAGGGGTGTTATTGGAATCACTAGTATTCTTTCTTATTATGGACATGTGGCACCCCCAGCGCTAGGCCGTGTGTGAGTGTTACACAAAGACACACCCAGCAGGTCCCAGGTCCCAGTTACAGTGCCCCAGTGCACCCACCAAAACCCTCTCTTGTCCTCCAGGCTTTGTGCTACAGGGATCCCACAACATGTCCCTGATACTCAGCCCCTTTTTATCTGGATCTGGAGAGAGCCTCACTTAGGCCCGTAGCCCCTTCCCATCCAGCCTCTCTGCCCTACACCATCCCTGCACCCAAGTTGACTGGCATCCCGAGGACTAGCTGGAACCCCAAGCTGGGCAAATCTTAGACCTCACTATGTTCATGATCTTCAGCTCTTGTTACTGCTTTTAAACCTGCTAAAGAAGCAGAGTGGCCCCCTCTGCTGTCTGAAACTCTGAATGACCATCTATCACGTGCTTTAGTTCAGTATCTCAGTACAAAACACAGCGTGCATCTTAATTTGCTGCATGTATTTTTGGTTCCCAAGATGCACCGGTGTGTTGCTGGTAATGGTTTTAGGCTGTTTTTCTTGCTGAAGGGAGGATATTTCAATACAAAACCAAGAGCAGTGGTGGTGCAGCAAGCAGTACAGTGTGTGACAAACCGTTGATCTGGATTCAGTTTTCAGCCAGTGCTGTATCTCTTCGGTTCCTCTGATATTTTTTTTCACACTGGAAATCAGGTGTAAATTTGTAACAGTGAGGGAAATTGACCAATTGGAACAACTCACAAGAAGCAGGTGGTGGATTCTTCGTTGCTGGTAATTTTAAAATCCCGATTGGAGATTTTTTCTAAAAGATCCTATCTGCTTCAAACAGGAATTAAGTCAGGGAAGGCCCGTGGCCTGTGTTATACTGGAGGTCAGATTATATGACGACGATGATCTCTTCTGGTCTTTTAATTTATTGTCCAACCGGGTCAAACCTGAGTTCCATCTAGCCCAATGTCTTGTTTTTAACAGCAGTCAGCTCCAGCTGTTACAGATGGAGGTGTGAGAAAACCCCTACTGGGCAATGATGGAAAAGCCCAGCTATAGTGGACTTTCCTGTCCTGACCCCTATCTGTTCACAATCGGCTGGTGCTCCCAAGTGGGGCATTTATACCCCTGCCAAACTTTTCTGTGGCTTTGAATCCTCACTATTGCAAATTGCAGTGTTCTCATTTGCCATATAAACGCCAGTCCTCGTGGGAATACTCCAAAGCGCCTGGCCTCCATAAATATCTTAGGGCAATGAATTCCGCTGGCAAAATGTGGACTGTGTGGTGTTGTCAGTCAGTTAGGGTGTGCGTGCTGGTGGGAGTTCCTCTCTGGATGCCATCTCAGCTTCTGCAGCTAGCTGAATTGACAGACTTCGATAAGAACGACCCATAAATTATCACAGACTTGGATAAGTGGCGAAGGCACTGGCCCAGGTTTACTGCAAGCGAAGCACGGTGCTAGCGCCCCATAGGGGAGCATGGGTACGGTCTCCCAGGGTTGTGCTTCTGCAGTCACCATATATCAGGGGAGTTAGGACTACTATTGCTTTTAACAGTACTGTGTTCCTGTTCCTGCTCCTTAGGAATGCCAGTGCATTACCAATGCTGTGTTTCTGCCAAGTTCCTGTATCAGTCAATGAACTTGTAAATTGTCAAGGAGTTGCTGTTTCCTAAAGCCAGACTTTGGTTCAGGCCTCAGATCTAGCATCTAGGCCCGTTATAGTAGGCCTCAGGCTCCCACTGTCTATCACATCTGGAAAAGTATTTTGCTCTGATCTGAATTGGTTGCCTCTCATTGAATGTCCCCTTGATTTTGTATTAGAAGAAAAGGATGAATTAAATAATACTACCAGTAAAATTTAGTATACATTACATTTTGATTATTACTATCCGTTTTTATTATTTATGATGTGGCAGCAGCAGAGCTCATGCGCTTTCCCAAAAGGAAACAAGGCACAATCTGTGCCATCAATCCAAATGCAGACAGATGGCGGACAAAGATTGTGGGGAAGGGGTCCGGTATGTAACTAGAATGGTTGTGGGATTGCTTTGGCAAAATAAGACTATATGTACTTTTATGGGTCAGAACAAATCATCCAGATGCCTCATAGGCAGGACAGGGAAATGGCTGTGAGATGGAAATAAATGATCAAACAGGAAATAGTATTTCAGAGCTAAATGGACACAAATCCCAATGGATCAGAGTTGAAGCTGTTTTTTAAATTATGCTGCGAAACTCCAGGAAAAGAGGGCAAGCAATAAAAATTATCTTATGGATTAATTTGAAGACAGAGCCCTGTGAAGTGCTGTATGCTACTCTGCTCTTGATTTTGTGATTCCCTTTAAGGAGAGATCCCTGATTCTGCCTCCGTCTATTGCTGGGAGCACAGATCAAGAAATGAATACAAATAACCAGCCTCTCCTCCTTTCCACCCCTTGTATGTCTTACGATGTTTGCTGGAAAGCCGATGCTTCGTTGTCAACATCGTGAAACAACTGCACAATTAACATGCAAAACGTGGTTTTGTCTGTTTGTAGCTCTTCACTGGAGGCTTGTCAGGTCCTTCCACTGATATCTAGGGTTGCCGATTTTGGTTGGACATATGCCTGGAGGTTTCATTACATGCTCTAATCTTTAATTAAAGATTAATTTTTAATACCTGGAGACTCCAGGACAATCCTGGAATGTTTGAAACCCTATATGACCTCTGCCTTATCGAGCCAATGAGGTCTTTGTGGAGTTCCACTTAAAAACTCAGTGATTTGGCCAGTCTTGTTTAAGAACTCCACCAACCAGAAGTTCTCACATCCCTCCTGGGGATGGGGGAATGAGACGCTGGGAAATGAGACTATGATGAAGAAGAAATAATATCCTGAAATAAGATGACTTTGTCTTCCTCACCTTATCTTTACAGTTTATTTTTATTTGCATCCTGGTAGCCCCTAAAGGTCTCCATTGGGGCTCCAATGTGTTGGGCACTGGGCACAGACGGTACGAGACAGTCCCTGTCCCAAAGAGTGAACCGTCTAGTGATACCACAAGGCCTTCACTCACGTGATGGGTCCTTGTAGCTCCATTAACTCTAGCTGTATTTGAACCAGTAACTTAAAAATGGAAGAATACTGTGTATTGTAACACCAAGCTCCTGAATCATCTGATCCAACTGTCTACCCGTTGGCTGAGGGCAGTTTCAGTTTGAATACTTTGTGGCACTTATTATACGTTAAAACTGGAGGTCAGGGAATGTTTTATAAACTCCTGAAAAACAGTTCTATGGCATCCTTTACACTGGGAGCAGTGTAAATGTGAGGATTGTTATTATGGCCAAGTAATGAATTCCTGACTGTGGCTAAGCTCCCCCTGCTGTCACTGGAAGGCTGGGCTGTGGCTGCGTAAGGACTGAATGAAAAATCTTTGTTTGGCTCATTCTTTCTGAATTTGGACATGCGCGTGGTTCCAGGATATCTCCTCCATTCAATGAACAAATACTTCTAGCCTTTAGGAAATTGAAGTTCGCCGGCTGCTTCTGACAGGTAAAAGGGAAAAGGCCGTTTGTCCTGCAGGGCTGAAATGGATGAGTGTGTGTCAGATGGGAGGGATTTATTGAAGTGTTGCGGGGGATCAGGACATCCATGTATGGATGGATCACTTGATGATCACGTGTTCTGTTCATTCCCTTGGGAACACCTGGTATTGGCCACTGTCGTAAGACAAGATACTGGGCTGGATGGACCCATGGTCTGACTCAGTATGGTCGTTCTTGTGTTCTTATATTCAGGCAAGTCAAAATCGACTCATTTGGTATGGATGGCTAAGGTGCTGGCAGAACTGGGGCATATGGTAGGTGGTGAAAGGTGGGCGCTGGCAGTCAGGGAACGGGGATTGGTGGTGAGATGAGTGGGAACTCCTGGAAGAAGCTGGTTGCATCCCTGTGGGGCAGACGGGCTGGCAGTCGGGGTGCCATTGTTCAAGAAACGAGAGGAAGAGAGCGAATGGGAAATGGACAAAGGTGAGGATGATGGAAGAGGTTCTGCTAGAGCTGGGTCAGTTATTGAGGTGGTGATGGTGGTAGCGGGGGTGGCACAGAGTGGCCATAGAACTCAGAGGTGATGTTAGTTGGAGATCATGATCTCCACCTCTGCATGTTCTCTGAATACGTACACCACAGAAACCACATCTCAGTGGGAAGTGCCCCAGTGCACCCACAAAACCCTCTCCTCTCCCCTCCAGTTCTTCTGTGGTGGGGCCTGGTGCCAATTCCCCTGGCAGCCCATGCTCCATCCCTTCTCCTGAGCCCTGCTGTCTACACTGGGGACCATCCCAGGACTGACCCCACTGCCCCAATGTGGTACTGGGGCGGGATGCAAGGAGCAGAGCAGGGGACCCCTCAGGATCAATGTTGACCTCCTAAGCTTTGTTGGGGATGCACTAATTCAAATGAATGATATTATCCGCCCCCTGACCTCTAGCACTGGTTCTAGATCTCTAGACGCACTCTCCTTTACCCCCCAGGATGCTGGTTACCATCTGGCCTTAGATCATGGGGGACTGGCCACTCCAGGGGTTGAGTAATGGGATCTGGGGCCTTTTCTGCCTAGGGGACACTGGCTTCAAACCTGCACCATTCCCCTTTGTGGTGTAACATTATGTGTGTTTGGGGGATCCTGCCCTGCCTTTCTGGGATCTACTGTACTAGCACCGAGCTATAAAAAATGAGCTGAGCTGATGCTTGAAGCCAGATGTCCCTGGGGCAGAATTACCCTTTGGAGATGAGGTTTACGAAGGGAGCCAACAGCCCAGAGGATGCTTAATTTAAATGCAGCTGCAGTGAACAGATGTGGTCACTAGAGAGCATAACAACCTAACAAGAGTGCATAGGTTGCATTTACTCTGCACAGACTAAGAACAGCCGCGCCTGTCACAGCTTCACTTTAGGAGGTGCTATCTAGCAGCACTGCTATGGCCTGGCGGTCAAAGAGCAGAGGATGAGCTCCTCCAAGAAATAAACCATCACAAACCTCATCACTTTCTGCTCCAAGGGCCGGGTGCATTTCTTTGCCTTTATCCTCTCTAATATAAACACAGAGCAACAGATATATTAAAAAAGCACCCTACCAAAACAAGACTTTCCACTGCATGTGTGTGTGATAACAGAACAAGCAAGTGACAGATGGGCAGTCACAGTTGTGTATTACTGGAAGGTGCTCATATACTCTGGTGATGAGAATGGTATCAAAACCTTAATAGAATGGGCTAGAGACTTGATCTTGGTGTTTGGGTGTGGGGGCTCCCAGCCAAATTTCACCCAAGCTGTTGGAGACAGAAGTACACTCAGACGCCTTGGGTTAACTGGAATCACCGAAGTTTTATTGAATCAGCACCACCAAGTGAATGACAGGAAAGAATTGCAGCAGAAATGCAGCATGGATAAAAGGCAACTCATCCACCCCCAATATACAGCAATATACAGCAACAGGGAGCCAGCACTTCAGATGGGACTGTGTTGAATAGCTGACTCTCAGCCTCACCTGGTTCTACCCATCTTCTCTCAGGCCCAGGAATGGAAACTCAGGAGTTCTGATTCCAGCTCTCTTACTCTAAAAAGTCTCATCACTTGGGACCTTTAAAATTAGAGCCCAGGGAAAATAGACTGAAGGGAACAATTCTGCCCTGGTGCAGGAATTGAGACCTGATGGGGTGTCTTGCATTTTTCTCTCAAGAAGGTCAAAATGGAGACGAACAAAGCTTTTCCAAGGACAGCTTAGAGAGAGCGGCTGATTGAGATCTTCAAGCAGTAAACAAAGCAAAAAAAAAAGGGGGGGGGAGGCGGGGAATTTTTCATCACTCGATTGTGTAGCTTTGCCCAGGAGCTGGGACCTAACTGGGACATCCTATTCATAGTAACCTTACTTTGCAGTTGGCACCGTGAATCGCATTCAACTTCTCCTTCCTCATGGGTGCTGCAAGGCCTTCATCTTCTCAATGGTCTCCAGCCTGGCATTGAAGTTCTTCTTGAACTCATCTTTCCTCTCCAGCAGTAGTTCGGAGGTAGCCGTCTTGGCCTTAGTACAACCAATTTTTATCTCGGCACATTCGGAGTCAAAGCTGGGATCGGACGATTCCTTAGTGAGGATTCTTGAGCTCCTGGCCAGGATTTTCATGTAGTTCTCACGCACTTGGTTGTATGTCTCGGAGAGCATGTTCACCAGCTGAGCCACATTGGAAGCATTGAATGCATGAGTGATCTGCTGGACTCCCTCAGCAGAAGCTGAACATTCCTGAATGTGCCAGTTGAAGCAGAATTCGATCAGGTTGGAAATCACCTGGAAGAACTGCACCATCTTCTCCCACTGCTGCTCCACCTTCTCCAGGGCACCCTGCCCTTCGATCAGCATCTTCCTGGCCATCTCTAAATCTTTTTCTTTCATCTCATTCTCCTTTATCTCACAGAGGATATTTTGCATCTCCTTTATCAGTTTAATGACGTTCTCGAAGCTTCTCTTATCCTCCTTGTGGGACTGCCTCAGTGTCTCCCCGCTCTCCTCCACTTTCGATAATTGTTTTTTCAACAACTCAATTTTATTGCTCACATCTGAGCCCCCGTCATACCAGGAAGTGGGGCTGAAGTTCACCGCTTCCCAGAACTCCTTGAAGGCCTCCTTCATCTCCCCCTCCTCTTGCATTTGCTTCTGCCTAGCGTCCCCCATAGCCTTACTGACTGACTTCCTCTGGTTCTTTGCCTGGTCCAGTGCCATCTTCACATCATTCAGGTCCTTCTCGTAACCATGGCTGGCATTCTGACAGGCCTGCGACAGCTCCTTGACCAAGAGGATCACCTCCAAGAACTTGTCTTTCATTTCCTGAGCCGACTTCCTGCACTTCTCTGCTTCGTCCTGTATTTTCTGTTTCACTCTAAGCAGCTGGTTCTTTCCCACTTGAGCATTTTGGAAGAAGCCCTGCATGATATCTGTCATCTTCCCTGAGACATACCTGGAACGTGTGTCGATCTGGTACACCTCGTTGAAGACCCCCCATGCTTGCATATTGACTTGGTCCAGACAAGCCCTGAAGGATCCTGGGCGTTCGATGGATTTAAACGCATCTGTCGGGCAGTTCTTATTGATGGAGACATCGTCTTTGTGCCTCATGGAGTTGCATGCCAGTTCCCCGAGGATGGCAACGGAGATGGCGGCTGGCATGAGGAGCTCCTCCCACTTGGCTTCGGGCTTCAACAGCAGCTCCGCCTCCTTCCTCACTTTGTCAGCATCCGTGATGCTCACTGTGGCTTTGGTTATGGCCTGAAATTGCCCTTCTGCCGCTGCCATTGGATAGCCCCTATAAAACACAGAAAGATATCACAGACCCGGCTGGGCATCCACAAGACTGATATGTTTGGATCCAAAGAGTGGATCCTGCATGCTTATAAGTCAACTGAGTCTGAGCCATGTCCAGGAACTGACTCTGGCTTCTCAGGCTTACGTCTGAAATGCAGACTCTGTCTGGTATGACTTCTAGGAACTGGGAACTCACAGTCCAGATACCCTAAGTCCCCAAACCTGTGTTGACCCCCCTGGTCTCCCCTGTAGCTTAGGCATGACCTCCCGAGAGCTCTCGGGCACTCTGGTTTATAGTTTAACCCTTCATGGACATGTGACAGTTGAAACAAGTCACTCTCAGGTTTAATAATCCTTCTCCAAAGTCTAAAACATTTTCACAGATTCCAAAGGCAGAAGGCACCATTGTGATCATCTAGTTTGGCCTTCTGAATAACATGGGCCATAAAACTTCCCCCAGAATAATCCCTAGAGCAGATCTTTTAGAAAAACATCCACTCTTGATTTAAAGATTGCCACTGATGGTGGATCCACCATGATCCTTGGTAATTTTTCTGGTGGTTAATTCCTCTGCCTGTTAAAAATTTTACACCTTATTTCCACTCTGAATTTGTCTAGCTTCAACTTCCAGCCATTGGATCATGTTAGGCCTTTCTTTGCTAGATTAAAGAGCCTGTTATCAGATATTTGTTCTCTAAGCAGTTACGCAGTTACGTATAGACTACAATCATGTCACCTGCTAAGCTTCTCTTCATTAAGATAAACAGATGGAGCCCTTTAAGTCTATCACTATAAAGCAGGTTTTCTCATCCTTTAATCCTTCTTATGGCTCTTCTCTGAACCCTTTCCAATTTATCAACATCCTTCTTGAATTGTGGATAGCAGAACTGGACACAGTATTCCAGCAAGGTTTGCACCAGTTCCAAATACCGAGGTTAAATATCCTCTCTACTTCAACACAAGAGACTCCTGCTTATGCACCAAAGGATTGCAGTAGCCCTTTTGGCCACAAAATCACACTGGGATGTTCATCTGATTTATCACCATGACTCCCAAAATCTTTTTCAGAGTGAGTGCTTCCCAGGACAGAGTCTTCCATCCTTTCTGTATAGCCCACATTTTTTATACTTAGAGGTATACATTTACATTTCTCCATATTAAATCACATATTCTTTGCTTGAGCCCAACTTTCCAAGCCCTCAAGATCTGTTTGTATCAGTGATCAGTCTTAGTTTTTTCCACTCTCCCAGTTTTGGGGTCATTTGCAAATGTCATCAGTGATAATTCCGTATCTTTCTAGTTTCTTAATCAAAATCTTGTGCCGTACCAAGCCGAAGGCCTTACAGAAGTCTATTACATTAACACTGTTACCTTTATCAACCATTCCTAGCTATATGGACCATTGGTCAGACCCATTATTGCTGTTCTTGTTTTCTTAATGTCAGACTGAGAGGCCTATAATTATGTGGGTCATCCTGTTTACCCTTTTAAAACATTGGCACAACGTTAGCTTTCTTCTAGTCTTCTAGAACTTCCTCAGTGTTTCAAGACTTACTGAAAATCAGAATGGCCCAGCAAGCTCCTCCGTCAGCTATAGGATGCAAGTTATCTGGACCTGCTGATTTAAAAATACGTAACTTTAGAAGCTGTTTATCAAAATCCTTATGTACTACTGGAATGGAAAGAGTCTTATCATCATATGATGTGACTACATTTTAATAGCTGCCTTCATTTTCCCTGTAAACCAGGTCAAATTTTTAACCAGTACAACCTTCTTCATCAATTGTGGCTTTCTGGGAAGCTAGTAAAGCGTTCTTAAACAATTCCTCATTATAATGCACATTTTTCTGTTCAAAGTTTTCTTCCCAGCTGATTTGGCTTATAATCATTTCTCACTTTGTGAAATTGGCCCTTTTAAAGCACCAAGTTTATAGATTACTGGTTGGACTTTATTCTGTTTGCACATTATAAATGTGATCAAATCATGATCACTTGTACCTACGCTACCATTAATTTTTAGTTATGTGATCAATTCTTCTTCATGGGTCAACCTATAGATCTTGTTAGGGTATAAGTATATTTGTAAGTTTGTATAAATGTTTAGTATCTGAGATACACGTTAGCAAAGAACAAAGACCTAGTGTGTTCCTTTTGCCAGTCTGCAATTAGATGGGTCTTTCTTTATTACTGTGAAAAGATAAGGGATGTAGTTAAGATGTTTCAAGGTGTAGCGAAGGTGTGAGATATGAACGAAAAATGAGGGAAAGCTCTGACTCCTCTTCAAAACAGATGCCAGAGCAAGGTCAAGCAACTGGCTGGGAAAGCAACGGAGGTGTTAAAAAGAAACATAAACATAGGGCCATAAACTAATCATGGCCAAGATGTGACCCCTTTTCGTGCCCCTCCCATGGAGTACAAAAGGGGTTGTATGAAAGCCCCCAGACCACTGAAAATGGAACATGACCATATATTGGAAGGGGTGGTACTGGGTGGGGGGCTACAGGTATAATTAAGGCTATCAAGAAGAATGAGGGAAAGGAGGGGGTTTTGTTGGTGTATGGAACTATGGAAAGGGAAAGAGGGAGTTCTGTGGGCATGTCTAACTATGACTGGGGGGAAGGAAATTCTATTGGCGTATAGAGAAATAAGCCCAACTGGTGTGAAGGGCTTGGAGGTGCGGTTATGGTTTTAAACTTGCCAGTGTAACCCCCAATAAACCCGTCACGGAGTGCCTGCAGATTGGACTCTGGACTTTTGCTTTCCAACAAACTGTGTCTGGGAACTGAGAGGGGAGAAGGCGGGGGAGCCCTAACAGATCTAATACAGAATTCTTTCATGTTAGATGCTGCACATTTTGAATGAGGAAATTGTCATCTAGAGTAGTCAGAAATTCCAAGGATGTTTGAATACTGGCAGCATGAGACCTCCAGCATGTGTCTCAGACTCAGTTCCCCCATGATTGCGCAGCTTTTTTTCCTACATGTTATAGACAGGTGCTTAAGGAGCCTGTCATCCTGGTCCTTAGTGTCATATGGTGGTATGTAGCAGACACCAGCTGATACTCCAGCTTGTGTGTTATCTGTTAAGACGTTGATCGATAAGCATTCAAAATCATTTTCTTCAAAACTGTCCGTGCCTTGGAAACAGGTAATGGCATTTTTCAGAGTGCCACTCCCATTCCCCTTTTGCCCATTTGAACTTTTCAAAATAAGTTAGAACTGTTTATTTTAACATTCCAATCATGTGAATCATCCCACCACATAGACAAGTCACAAGAGTTACACAGTTCTTGACAAAATAATAAAACACCCATACGATATTCCCTCTCTCCGTTCCCTCATCCATGTCGAGCACTCTGGATTTTGGTTAGTGTCTTCAAAGAACCAAGACCCTTCCTTCCTTCCTTCCTCCTGTTCAGTCTTGCCATTTTGTACTGAATGATGAGAGACAGAATTTGTGCCTTTAGAATTTCCCATCTTCTTTGTCTTACCATTCCCTGGGTCACTATCAAACCCTCCTCAGGTGATCAAGATCCCCTGGTCAAGTGATCTGTTGATTGCCCACCACCCACCCGTAATCCAGATTAAAACACTTGATTCTTGCAGCACAGCTGTCCCTGTAGCCAATTTATTGTATGGTCAAGAGAGACCTATTCAAATGCTAATGACCCTGCATTGCTCATTCTTGTGCACTCTATCCACACCTCTTGGAAATAATATCAGTGCAAAATGGAGGCAAAAAGACAACAGGGAATAGACAAGACAGTCTTAAAATCAAAAGGGTGCACACAAAACAAACTAGAATTTGTAATTTGTAGAGATGCATACAGACCTATACTAAATCATCACAAAAGCTCAAGAGAAATGTACCAAGGTATGAAAAAGGAGGGGAAAAGAGTGCTTTATGATTAAAGTCAGAGTGTGGCAGTTCAAGATTTAGTGCTGTGAAATCCTTTGATTTTAAATTTTTCCACCAAGTATTGTGCGTTTAATTAAGGGCCTCAAAGTTGATCTGCAGACAGGAATAAAAAAACCCCATTAGTTTTAGGTTAATGGAGTGGATACCTTTGTCTGCTAGATTGAAGAACCTGCTGTCAAATATTTGTTCCCCTGGTAGATACTTATAGACTGTGATCAAGTCACTCCTTAACCTTCTCTTTGTTAAGGAAAAGGGATTGAACTCTTTGAGTCTCTCTCACTAGAAGGCAGGTTTTCTAATCCTTTAGTCATTCTCATTGCACGTCTCTGAACCCCTCCAATTTATCAACATCCTTCCTGAACTGGACACAGGATTCCAAGAGCTGTCACACCAGTACCAAATACAGAAGTAAAATAACCTCTCCACTCCTGCTTGAGATTCCTCTGTTAATGTACCCAAAGATTTTGGCCACATTGTTGGGGATCTAACCCCATTGAATCCAATGGAGCAACCCTTTTCTCCCAATGCAGGGTCAGATCACCAGGTGGTGTAGATGTACACCATCTGAAGATCTGGCATATAACTCTAAAAGATTTTTTGGTCTTTTTTTCTGCCTCACCAACTCGCAGTGACAGGAAGGGACTCACCTTTTTATGATGTAAAAGTTGCCTTGAATTTTTCTCAGCTTGTGATGCCTCTCAGAGTCAGACTGTGAATCTCAAGTGCTGGTGAATTGCTGGCAA
>NW_027130968.1:0-1965 GCF_026122565.2 Emydura macquarii macquarii
CTTGTTTTGTCAATTATCTTTTAAAGATTGTCCAGTTACACAAAAATTAGTAGAGAGATGAATCTTGAGTAGATCTGATGTAATGGATACAATTTTTTAATTATGATCTTTTTTAAACTGCTATGCGTCATATCTGAAAACATCAGTGCCAATGGGTAGCCAATAGAAACAGTCTTCTATGTCATATGGACAAAACCTTCTGTCGGTAGCTACACTTTTCTGGCAGATTTTCTTCTACAGCAGTGAAAACTTTCTATGCAGCTCCTGACAGAGAAGGTTTTATTTGTCAGAGATGTGTAGCAGTTGTTGGATAAAATCATCTTTACTACAACTGCAGTTCTGTGGCACAGCTCTGAGCAGCCCCCACCATGCTCCACTCCCCTCACTTAACTATTAAACCGCCTAGGTAATGAATACACAAAAGGCTTTGATGTAACACAGCGAAGGTTATGACACATACACGCATAACATACCTTATACAAGCAAAGAAATGAAAAGTCAAGTCACCTCACAGGGCAGGCCCTTTTCTACTCCACCCGCAGGTGCAGACTTTGCCATTGTCACAACTACCATACATCACAATTCTCAGTGAATTTGCTAGAACCTGTCTCCTTCCACAGCCACAGAGACACATCTCAGTTTCACCCTTTACAGCATCTCAGTACCTCTTAATTTCTTCGGAGTCTCCTGTGAAACAATACCATGTTGGTACAAATCACTTTGGTTCTCTTCCACTTCATGCAAAATCTCCATCATTTGCCGATCTTCCACCTGCTCGCATCTAGAAAACAACATTTTTGCATGTGATAATTTATTATTTCATGCTAGTGAAAGTTGCTGGACAAAGGAGACCCAGTGCTTTAGTTTATCTCTGTCTCAGACCATATACTGCATATACTGCATAGGCCATGGCAGTGCAATAGTCCTACTCAGCCCTGCCAATGTCCTGTTAGTATAATTGAACCATGAACTGTAAAGACCAGCTCTCAGCTACAAAGGGATTTCAGTCTCCTTGGTCAAATTCACTCCTTTTCCTCCATGCTCTGATGGTCAATATGTTTTTAGCATTTCTGGTGGTCTTTGTGCTGTGAACATCTGCCCACTAGGAGCTGGACTGATGCCCCACTTCCTGGAAACTCACCTCCAAAGAGTCACCAGCATGTAAAAAATCTTGTTGACTACCATCCTTGTCAGACCTGTGACCAGTGACCAAGTGAAAGGCCCATAAGTCATCCCCAAAATGGGGAGGCCTCCAATCTCCTGGAGATGAAATTTATTCCAAACATAAATTCAGGTTAATAATCCTTTCTGTGGGATGGATAATTCCAGAGTATGACATAAAAGGCTAAAACCCCAGGATTGAACTCAGAGGGAGACTTGCAGCTGAATCATGACTGTGACTTGCACTAAGCAGATGCCATTTTAACATGCTTTCCAGGCCTCTTCCAGCCAAGTGAAGTATGAGGTAGAGTGAGAGTGAGCAACATACCTGTTCAAGGTGCTTCTGATGCCCTAGAAGGGAGAGAGTGAGAGAGAAGAGAACTCAGTCCGTGTGTTACTCACGGGGATCCCTCCTGCTCTGTAGCGGGGTCCCTTTGCCTTCACTACTTGAGTTCCAAATGCAGCTCTCATGATATGGCTGGCAACTTAAAATATAATACTTGGGTGAAAAAAAATTGAAGAAACTTTTTTCCATTGAAAATATTTTGCAGAAGTGTATTGGGTTCAACAACATTTTCTCACCTCCAGGATGGAATACATCAGAAAGCAAACTAGACTCCACGGTCAAGTCTCTGCTCTGAATTGGGCAAAGCAGGGACTTGACTCTGACTCTACTCAGCCCAGTGTGTGCATATGCCATTTTATGTGCTGTGCTGTATTTTCTCATTTATCTGCATGCATCCAAATGTCCTTCACTATGTAAAATTACGTTTGACATACCCAGGAACTATCCAGGCTGAGTAG
>NW_027130969.1:0-1945 GCF_026122565.2 Emydura macquarii macquarii
GTTTGTACTGTGCCCAAAAAAATTATGCTTGGGCCCTGCAGACAGGCCTATGATGGGTGTCTCACATGGTGGGGGAGGAATGGGTTCTCTGGGTGAACTTTTTCACAAAACTTCATGCCAGGCAGCTAATTTTCACTCAGATTTGAAATGTTCCTTTGACTAGAAGATTCAAAAAAGGTCCTTTAAATGTGAGGAAAAGAGCTTCTCATTCCACCCTCATCCAATATGAGACACCCACCAAAAATGGATCCTATGCATCTGATTTAAGAAAAAATAAAACAAAGAAACTCCTTTTATTTCATACATGGCTTCTAAAACCTGTTTGAGTTATAAACTGAAAATGCCCAAACAAATTTTGTAATGTTTAACTCATAATATGGGTAACTACTTTAGAAAACAGCAAGAATGTGATACATTCTGAATGAAATTTTCACAACACCTAAGGGAGTTAGGCACCCAACTCCCAGTGAAAGGCAATGGAGTTGGGTGCCTAACTCTTAGGCACTTTTGAAAATTCCTCCCTTAATTAACTTCTTGAGTTCCAGTTATAATTAGCTAGTAATCTTTTTCCCCATTGGTTACCATTCGAACAACCAGTCATGGAGGAATTATGGTATTATTTATATTTCAGTAGTGTCCAAAAGGTGCTACACAGACTGAGAGACACAGCCCCTGGCCAGAGAGTCTATAAACTAAAAAAATGGTCTTGTGGTTAAGGAAGAGAATAGAATCAGGAAACCTGGGTTCTGTTTCCTACTTTGCCATAGTTTCTTCCTCTAAAATTGAGAATATAGGGCCTAATACAAACCACAACAAACACAACAGAAAAACTCCTATCACCTGTAATGGGCTTTGGATCAGGCCGATAATATGTACTGTACAAGTTTTATGATGCTTAATTCGTTAATGTTTTCAAGTGTTTCAAAACCTTTGGATGGAAGGTTTTGTAGAAGTGCAAAGGGGGGTCATCACAAAGCAAACCTCTGTATACATTCCACTCTGATAGATATGTGATATATAGTCATAAAATACTAACCTCTAGAGGTCATTACAAAAAATATGAGATTTACACTAACTTCTTAGTTAAAACACTTGTGTTCTCAGCAGAAAAAATGAAAGTGACTAGAAGTTGTAAGCAGTCCTCTTACAACCTTATTAACTGAGTAATAAGGCATGAATGGAATGATATGTTGTAAAACAGCCCTGCTGCATTGTTTGAGCTCCATTAATGACCCACAAAATACAAGCTGAAAATGGATCCATGGGTATACAAAGAAAAAAGTGAAGACAATGACCTTCAGCTGTTGCCATATTTTCTGACAGGTTTCTATTAGCAGTTAATATATCAATGGAACTGTTATAGCCCAATGACATTGGCATTATTCAACATTAACCAGTCAGACAACATTTTTAAAAGGAAGCTGAAGTCTTAATTCTTACTCTGGGGGAGACCAAGAAAAATGGATATTTTAACTACTGCAATGTGGTAAATACCAATAACCTCATTCACACTACCACCATTTTTAATTTGATAGATGATGCAGGCTTAAACTTTTCTTTGAGTCAAACACGACTTTTGTGGACTCCCCACCCCACAGTTGCCTTGATATACAGAGTAACATCTATTTGTTTCTGTGGATTTTTCTGCTACTCCCAGCCTTTGTAACTGGCTTAATTTTTGAGAGGAATAATAATAAACAGCAACAAAAAGGCTGTGGACTTTCAGAATATTTTCTCAAGAACATTAATAACCCTATTCAGACACCAGAACCAGCATTTTATTGGAAGGAGAGAGCATCACTTAAGGACTCTTTCCGGGTGAAAGCAGCCTCCATAGTAGATTGCCCACTGAAACTCCACTGGCCATATGGAGAACTGGCCCAGTTCTTTTCAGGGAACAGAGCAAGTGTATGAATTATAAGAGTTTTTGTTGGGTTTGTCTAAA
>NW_027130970.1:0-1974 GCF_026122565.2 Emydura macquarii macquarii
TCGGTCCCTAGGGTTTGGGTCTTGGTCCCTAGGGTTTGGCGGGTTAGGGATTGGGTCTCGGGCCCTCGGGTTTGGCCCTAGGGTTTGGGTCTCGGTCCCTAGGGTTTGGGTCTCGGTCCCTAGGGTTTGCAGGGTTAGGGTTTGGGTCTCGGTCCCTAGGGTTTGGGTCTCGGTCCCTAGGGTTTGCAGGGTTAGGGTTTGGGTCTCGGTCCCTAGGGTTTGGGTCTCGGTCCCTAGGGTTTGCGGTCCCTAGGGTTTGCAGGGTTAGGGTTTGGGTCTCGGTCCCTAGGGTTTGGGTCTCGGTCCCTAGGGTTTGCAGGCAGGGTTAGGGTTTGGGTCTCGGTCCCTAGTCCCTAGGGTTTGGGTCTCGGTCCCTAGGGTTTGCAGGGTTAGGGTTTGGGTTTGGGTCTCGGTCCCAGGGTTAGGTTTGGGTCTCGGTCCCTAGGGTTTGCAGGGTCCCTAGGGTTTGGGTCTCGGTCCCTAGGGTTTGCAGGGTTAGGGTTTGGGTCTCGGTCCCTAGGGTTTGGGTCTCGGTCCCTAGGGTTTGGGTCTCGGTCCCTAGGGTTTGCAGGGTTAGGGTTTGGGTCTCGGTCCCTAGGGTTTGGGTCTCGGTCCCTAGGGTTTGGGTCTCGGTCCCTAGGGTTTGCAGGGTTAGGGTTTGGGTCTCGGTCCCTAGGGTTTGCAGGGTTAGGTTTGGGTCTCGGTCCCTAGGGTTTAGGGGTCTCGGTCCCTAGGGTTTGCAGGGTTAGGGTTTGGGTCTCGGTCCCTAGGGTTTGCAGGGGGTTTGGGTCTCGGTCCCTAGGGTTTGCAGGGTTAGGTTTGGGTCTCGGTCCCTAGGGTTTGCAGGGGGTCTCGGTCCCTTTGGGTCTCGGTCCCTAGGGTTTGCAGGCTTAGGGTTGGGTCTCGTTCCCTAGGGTTTGCAGGGTTAGGGTTTGAGTCTCGGTCCCCAGGGTTTTCAGGGTTAGGCTTTGGGTCTCGGTCCCCGGGGTTTGCAGGGTTAGGGTTTGGGTCTCGGTTAGGGTTTGGGTCTCGGTCCCTAGGGTTTGCAGGGTTAGGTTTGGGTCTCGGTCCCTAGGGTTTTAGGGGGTTAGGTTTGGGTCTCGGTCCCTAGGGTTTGCAGGGTTAGGGTTTGGGTCTCGGTCCCTAGGGTTTGGGTCTCGGTCCCTAGGGTTTGGGTCTCGGTCCCTAGGGTTTGCAGGGTTAGGGTTTGGGTCTCGGTCCCTAGGGTTTGGGTCTCGGTCCCTAGGGTTTGCAGGGTTAGGCTTTGGGTCTCGGTCCCTAGGGTTTGCAGGGTTAGGCTTTGGGTCTCGGTCCCTAGGGTTTGCAGGGTTAGGCTTTGGGTCTCGGTCCCTAGGGTTAGGGTCTCGGTACCTAGGGTTTGCAGGGGTAGGGGTTGGGTCTCGGTCCCTAGGGTTTGGGGGTCCCTAGGGTTTGGGTCTCGGTCCTTAGGGTTTGCAGGGTTAGGGTTTGGGTCTCGGTCCCTAGGGTTTGGGTCTCGGTCCCTAGGGTTTGCAGGGTTAGGCTTTGGGTCTCGGTCCCTAGGGTTTGCAGGGTTAGGGTTTGGGTCTCGGTCCCTAGGGTTTGCAGGGTTAGGGTTTGGGTCTCGGTCCCTAGGGTTTGGGTCTCGGTCCCTAGGGTTTGGGTCTCGGTCCCTAGGGTTTGCATGGTTAGGTTTGGGTCTCGGTCCCTAGGGTTTGTCCCTAGGGTTTGCAGGGTTAGGGTTTGGGTCTCGGTCCCTAGGGTTTGCAGGGTTAGGCTTTGGGTCTCGGTCCTTAGGCTTTGGGTCTCGGTCCCTAGGGTTTGCAGGGTTAGGGTTTGGGTCTCGGTCCCTAGGGTTTGGGTCTCGGTCCCTAGGGTTTGCAGGGTTAGGGTTTGGGTCTCGGTCCCTAGGGTTTGCAGGGTTGGGTCTCGGTCCCTAGGGTTTGGGTCTCGGTCCCTAGGGTTTGCAGGGTTAGGCTTTGGGTCTCGGTTAGG